>NW_026851481.1:0-283042 GCF_030913505.1 Colletotrichum phormii
CGCGGCGCGGTAACACGCTTCGTCAATACTATTAAACTCCCTGCTCCCCTTCCCGCCCTGGCCGCGTCTGCCGGTGCGTTAAGACGAGCTCCGCCCGCCGTACCCATCTACCCTCACGACGCTATACTCAATATTCCTCCTACTTATCGGGGCCCGGAATAGTTACGTCCGGTTACGATCTATCCCTATAAGCCCGAAGAATGCCTTCTCGTCGCCCGGTGCTAACGTAGCCGTTAAGTATACGATCTATACCCCGAACTCTCGTATCGCTACGCCAACCTCGCATAGCTTCGGCCGGAACGACCGGGTCCCCTCTAGTACAACGTAGCACTCATCAACCACGACGCGGTCGAGCGCTTATCGTAACGTAAGCCGTACTATAAGTCCTGGAAGCCTTTACTAACGGCGGACTTAGGCGTAACGAAGATAATGGATACGGCCTAGTTATTCTTATGGCTAAGCCATATATAGGACGCGATCCCCAATTTAGTACACCGCGCCTCTAAGTCGGTCCGAAGCGCGGTAAGTAGTATAATAACTACCGTTACGCCGTCCGGTGAGCAGAACGCTGGTAGCATAAACGATAAACTCTTACCGCTGCCCGTGCCCATTACCTGGATGATCGGGCTATGCCCGTTGACGATAGCCCCGACTACCTTCGCCTGGTTCCCGCGGAACGTCGCTGCGTCGTCCCCCGTCATCTGCCGTAGCCGGCCGGCCATGTCCGCCTGCTGTAGCCGTGCGAACCGCCGTAGCCGGGCCTCGAGACGGACGCCGTCGTAGAGCTCTACCTTTCGCTTCGAGCCGCTGCGGTAACCGTCGCTCGCCCGGTCCTCGTCCCCAAACCCCAAGAACCGATGCCACTGCGAGCTGACCTTACGAAACTGCTGCTGCTTAGCCGCTACCCCGCTACCGAACTGGACTAGTAGCCGCCCATAGATCATACCGGCGATCCGCGTCCCGTACCCGGCTTATAGATCCCACGGGCTATCACCGAGCTCGTCTTCGTCCTCGTCGTCTCCCTTCTTCCCTAGATCCCACCGCCCGAACGCCTCGTGTAAGAATCGGTTGGCGATAGCGATAGCAATATGCCGCCACATACTCACGTTCAGCTTGTTACCGAGTAGCCGGCTGCTGTGCCGTTGTATAATTTGCCTGGCCCGGTCCGTCGTCCACGTCCGATCCTCTGTCCAAGCCTACGCCGCCCTACCCTTGTCCCCGTCCTCGGCAGTGTCGCCCGCGTTGTCGATATCTACGCTGGTTACCGTCGCCGCTCCTCCGCCGCTCCTCTTCTGTGTGACCTCGTCGGCCCATAAGAAAGCGCTATAGTGGTGGGCCTGCTTCGTGATGCCTTCTGCTTCCTGCTAGAACGGAAGTACGAGCTATAAGTACTATACAAGTAGCTCGCCGGCCTCTCTTGGTAAATACCGGTGGATAATCTTAGTCTGCCCGCTGCTCCGGTACCCTTTATGGTACGCCGTTACGAAATATATTATACCGTCGTATATAAAGATGTTCCGTACCCCGCCGTTTACCATATTAGCTACCCGTAAGCTACCTATCTCCGTTGCCCGTCCCGGCTGGCCCCCTAGTATATGCATTAGCAACCATAGCCGCTCGCGGAACTGCTCGAACGTATGCCCGTACTCGCGCACTACCTCCTCCCTGAACGCCCTGCTGCCCGATGTCGGTCCCTCTATACCCTACTGACGCCGCCGCGGTTGGGACCCCACGATACGCCGGAACACCCACCCGTCCCCTTCCCTTAGCCACGCGTTGCGGTCGTCGTATAGAAACGAGTAACCCTCTCGGGTCTCGCTATGGTCGTCCTCGATCGACGGCCAGTGAATACGCGGCAGCGCTTCGTCTAGACAGCTCCTCGCCTGGCTGCTGTCCGACACTGCGTCGCCCTGCTCGTCCCCGCCTGTGACTATCGTGAGCTGTGCTAATAGTAGCCTGGCCTCGTTGACGACGCCGTGGAGCATGTCCGATAACTGGTCTATGGTAAACCGTACGCGCCGATACGATATGCGGTCGCTTACCTAGTCGATTACGCCGTCTGCCGGCGTGTTATACTGTATATGCATGCCATACGTCCGCGTCTCGAGAATCCAATCCATCGGTGTTGGCTCGGCTTGGGGGGCCCCGGGCGTACGCGTTATGAACCTCTGTACCATGCGACGGACGTAGACAAAGAGACTCTCTATGCCATCATCGGCCGCCCCCTCGTCCGTCGTAGCGGCCTGACGAGCGACATCGTATTGACTTTGCGTATATGCCTTATAAACGACTAACATACGTGCTACTTTAATGATCGCCGAATATTTTGTTGTATAGTCGGTAATATCCATCCAGCCACCGTCGGCCCGGATGCCTATTATAGCGAGCGTACTTACTATCGCGTTCTCGTACTGCCCTCTCTTAAGCTGGTGGTCTAGTATGCTAATGAGTATTTTGAGTGCTGCCGGCCGGAGCGTATCCGACGTAGTGTTGGAGTCCCCTTCCACCACGGCCTTGGCCAATTATTCGAACTCGTCCTATGCGTCGTACTGCCTCTCGGTGAGCCGGTACGGCGGTCTCCCGTCGTCCGGTAGCTCTTACGTCCGGAACCATATACAGAGCAAGACCCTCTAGATATCTTTATACCGTACCCAAGTGTCCTCCTTAATGCGGTTATTAAACGGCTTCGTAGGCTTAATATGTGCTTCCTTCCGCTGGACCTCGAATAGTACGGCGTGCCCGACCTTATTGGGCGTGGATATGGCCCTGGCGTACTCCAAGACCTCGTTGACCGAAGTCCACATCACATAGAGTACGTCCTCCACGGCCTCCTAGATTGGGCCGGTGGTTTTGTAGAGCTGGCTAATACGTAGTCCACTCAGATGCTCTGCCCATCCCACCCGCTGGAGCTACGGGTTCGGCTCGAGCTTGTTGTTGGTAGCACGGATGAGATCGTCATAGCTCGCCTTGACCTGCTCGGCTTGGTTCTGCCGTAGTTAACGGAGTAGCTCGGTGGCCTGCCGTGACGCTACCTCCTCGGCGACCGCCTCCGGCGCTTGGTCTAGCGGTTAGCCACGCCCTACCTCGAACCATTAGCTCCCAGCCCGTAATAAAAAGAACCGCTAGTATAGTATACTGGACGTCTACGGTATGTTACGTTCTTAACAAGATCTCGCCCTTACGTTACCGCCCTTCTTCTAATCGTTTACCTACCCGTGATGTCTTTGGTAGTGATCCTGGATCCTTTGAGTTTGGCGATAAATATAGGAGTATCGGTGATATCGGATACCGTCCGTGCGTGGGTCGGTAAGATGGTCGATGGGGGCTGTTGATGGGTCGGGATACTGCAGCTGCGTAAGACTGGCCTGGTTCGTACGTATGCCCATTATACCAGAGATGGCCTTGACGATGCTACTACGGGTCGACGGTGGGATATGGCGGTGGCGTGTCCGTAGGTGGGTGGCTAACTCGTCACTAACCACAGCAAACTGACATGTTTTACAAATAGCGAGTGCATACTCTTCATAAAAGATAAACGGCTCCATTACTAGCGTAATTACGATAGTCTTGGGCCGTGGTAGTTGTGGGCTACTACCGAGATAAGTGGTGTTAGTCTTACATATTGGTGGATTGATGTTGACTGTGGTTGAGTTAAGATGCTGTTGGACGGGCAACTATCTTAACCACAGCATTAAACTGGACATGGGCGCTATCTCCTCATTCGGTAGCTGCAGCGCATTCCTTATCTCGTTTAACTATACTAAACTGCTTACCACAAAGGAAACGCTAGGTAGAAATACTATGATTGGCTGCTGCCTCAGTGAGCATAGCAAGGTTATGTGATGATAGCTCTAGCGTTGATTGGTGCACTGATGCACGAGCCATCTTCACCCCATCAAATCGGCAAACACGAATCTATACAAATAGAGATAAATATTGGGTTATGAATAAAGATAAGATAAGTTCTGAACTCGCCTGATTGCCAGCTTTCGATGCATATCTATATCGTCTATTTTAGCTAAGGAAACCTCTACCAACTCTACCCCTATAATCTCTATCAACTCTACACCCTAGTATTCACGCCCCATAATTATTTTCTATGGCGTTTTCTATGAACTCTACTACAGTTCGTCGTGTCCTAGAGGTTAGGTTCGACGCACGAGCCATCTGAGTAACGGCCACCCTACCGATCATTGGTGCAGCCATGCACGAGCCATCTTGACCCTATCAAACCGTCAATCACGAATCTATACATATAGAGGTGAATACTGGGTTTATAATAAAGGTAAGATCATTTCTGAGCTCGCCTAATTCTCAGCTTTCGATGCATGTCTATATCGTCTATTTTAGATAAGAAAACCTCAATGAAGCTGACCCCCTGTCGTTTCAATGAATCTGACCCCTTGTCTTTAGGGACCCATTTCTATTTCTATGGGCATTTCAATGAATCTGAGTCGGATTCATCGTTGTCTGTATGTTAGGGCCTCACGATATTTGATTGTTTGACTCGCTGAAATTCCTATATTTGACTGTTTGTTTGACTTATTTGTTTGATTGATTTGAATGGGTATGTGCGCTGATATAAAGAGCTTTACAATATTCCCCGCCTTGTACTTTGACATCAGTGACCTTGATAAGAAGCGTCTGGACTATGTTGTCATAGGCTTGGGATGATGCAGCCTAAAGAGCATTGCCATAGAAGCATCTGGACGATGTTCTCGTAGCCTCCCTCTGATGCAGCCTGAAGAGCGTTACCATATCTGCCGCCTTCTGCGTTGACATCTGCGCCCTTATCGAGAAGCATCTGGACGATGTTGTCGTGGCCTCCAGATGATGCAGCCTGAAGAGCGTTGCCATATCTGCCGCCTTGAGCGTTGACATCTGCGCCCTTATCGAGAAGCATCTGGACGATGTTGTCGTGGCCTCCAGATGATGCAGCCTGAAGAGCGTTGCCATATCTGCCGCCTTGAGCGTTGACATCTGCGCCCTTGTTGAGAAGCATCTGGACGATCTTGTCGTGGCCTTTAAATGATGCAATGTAAAGGGTGTTGTCATACTCGCCGCCTTCTGCGTTGACATCTGCGCCCTTATCGAGAAGCATCTGGACGATGTTGTGGTATCCCTCGTATGATGCAGCCTGAAGAGCGTTGCCATATTCGCCGCCTTGAGCGTTGACATCTGCGCCCTTGTTGAGAAGCATCTGGACGATCTTGTCGTGGCCTTCTAATGATGCAGCCTGAAGAGCGTTGCCATATCTGCCGCCTTGAGCGTTGACATCTGCGCCCTTGTTGAGAAGCATCTGGACGATGTTGTGGTATCCCTCGTATGATGCAGCCTGAAGAGCGTTGCCATATTCGCCGCCTTGAGCGTTGACATCTGCGCATTTGTTGAGAAGCATCTGGACGATCTTGTCGTGGCCTCTAAATGATGCAATGTAAAGAGCGTTGTCATAGTAGCCGCCTTCTGCGTTGACATCTGCGCCCTTGTTGAGAAGCATCTGGACGATCTTGTCGTGGCCTCTAAATGATGCAATGTAAAGAGCGTTGTCATAGTAGCCGCCTTCTGCGTTGACATCTGCGCCCTTATCGAGAAGCATCTGGACGATGTTGTGATATCCCTCGTATGATGCAGCCTGAAGAGCGTTGCCATAATCGCCGCCTTCTGCGTTGACATCTGCGCCCTTGTTGAAAAGCATCTGGACGATCTTGTCGTGGCCTCTAAATGATGCAATGTAAAGGGCGTTGTCATACTCACCGCCTTCTGCGTTGACATCTGCGCCCTTATCGAGAAGCATCTGGACGATGTTGTGGTATCCCTCGTATGATGCAGCCTGAAGAGCGTTGCCATATTCGCCGCCTTGAGCGTTGACATCTGCGCCCTTGTTGAGAAGCATCTGGACGATCTTGTCGTGGCCTTCTAATGATCCAGCCTGAAGAGCGTTGCCATAATCGCCGCCTTGAGCGTTGACATCTGCGCCCTTGTTGAGGAGCATCTGGACGATCTTGTCGTGGCCTTCTAATGATCCAGCCTGAAGAGCGTTGCCATAATCGCCGCCTTGAGCGTTGACATCTGCGCCCTTGTTGAGAAGCATCTGGACGATCTTGTCGTGGCCTCTAAATGATGCAATGTAAAGAGCGTTGCCATCAAAGCCGTCTCCTGCGTTGACATCTGCGCCCTTATCGAGAAGCATCTGGACGCTGTTCTGGCGACCCTCTAAAGACCCCCAAATGAGTGGTGTGTAGCCCGCTTTGTCTTCTGAGTTCAACGCAGCGTCGTCTGAGGCAAGTAGTCTCTGTAACACTTCGTCATGGCCATTCAATGCAGCCAGGTGTACACTGTTGAGGCCACCCCTCGCTTTGTATTGATAGTTTGTTTGCCAGAATATTGAGACCCATGTTTCGAATCGCCCATCTTGCATGTTATATAGCTGCAAGATCTGCTTTTGTAATACGTCCTTTGGGGGATTTGCGTCTCGCAAGTGTGAAGGCCAGTGTGTTGCTGAATATTCCAAAAAGGGGTACTGGGTAGTGCTCGTGTCTGTTTCTCTTCTACCAGCAGGAAACCGATTGTCTTGAATGTCCCTAAATGACAGATATTGAACACAGATTTGTGTCATTATCGCGTCTGAATGTGGTTTGTAGAGGGAGTGTTTCCAACGGTTGTTAGCTGGACTAGGGTGAATGATCCGTTGAACGAGGAATTCCTTGGCGGTCTGGTGTATCAAATAGACTCTGTTGTCGTTTATGAAAACAAAAAGGCCGCAAAGGTCCCGGATCCGTAGCTTGAAGTGTATATGATCAAGTTCGAGATCATCGTGTCTGTCTGCGTTTGGTAGTTCTGTCGCAAGTTGATAGGCCACGTATAGTTCTATCAGCGTAAGAGGCTGCCGAGCACCGACAACGATATGAAGAAGCGTTTGCACCTTCTTTCTATGGCCGTTACTGTGTCGGCTCAGAATCCTTTCGTATGCTTGCTCAACAGACTGCGGAAGTGAGTCGATATCCTTCTGAAATGCTCTCTTGGTGATTTTGTCGAGGTAGGGAAGCTCCTTGATCATGAGATGCAGCCAGAGATAAGTCCGATTGGGTGTTCCCAAGAGCTTTGTCCGTAATATGCCCTGCATATCTTGATCCAGCTGATATTCTCGGCCGGCTTTGAGTACTGTATCGTGAACTACAAGGTTGATTTCCTCGCTAATATCGGCGTTTTTCTCTTCGCCAGCAAGACGGATTGTCTGAGGCTCAGGTATGTTACGGAATTCGGATTCGATGTCCTGATAAGGTCGACTAGTTACAAGAAACTTTAATTGAGACTTTCTTGTAGAAGTTGTTTGCCGCTTGTGGAAGTTTGTTAAAAACTGGATAATCTTCCGTCGGTCATCAATACAGCACTCGTCTAAGGCGTCTAGGACACAAGTGACATTGATTGCTTGATCGTCCGTAGTAGTAGCGATGAAGATACGCCACAGTTCGTCCACTTCAGTCTGCAGTTTCTCTCCGTTCTTTTCAAAGGCCGCTATAGCATGACGGATGAGGAATGGTTGAAAGTTGAAAAGCTGATGAAGAAGGGCACATAAGGCTGTCGCTAGGTTGTTTTGGTCGTCGTTATCCTTGAAGAAGAAGTAGCAAGCTATATGGTGGTTTGTAGATTGGAGCTCCCCATCGATAAGAGACTTGGCTAAAACAGACTTTCCACAGCCTGGGTCGGCGGAAATCCAAAGGAGATCATCGTGACGGCTCTGCTGCCATGTTTGGTACCGTGGATGCTCTAATACCCATTTGCATGTGCCCGGGACTCGGTCAGGGTTGATATTCTTGAACTTCTCATATGCGCTCGTCTTGAATGTTTGATGGCAATCAACCTGTTTTTGGCTCTCGTATCTGACCTCCTGCTTCTGCGTCTGTGCCGAGATGGCCGTATTAGTGTTAGAAACAAGCCTATGAAGATCAGGATCTGCATGAGGCATTAGTACCTAAATATTCCTTAAAAGAAAGTTCAAATGGGGAGATAAACTCAAACAATGAATTTTGCATATAGAAGGACAAAGTAATTAGAATATTTAGGCTAGGAATTATCTACTTACCAGACACTAACTGCGGTATAAGCTTCTCCTGCAGGACCCTATTTGGCGGTATGACTGAAAGGAGCTCCTTTGCAAACGCGGCCGCTGTTATAGCTGCATATTCGTGCCACCGGTTGTTCTTATGAGAGTCCGCGTAGTCGCAAACACCACGGATGACTAGGCATGGGAAATCTTGTAGTCCTGCAGCCTCCATCTCGAAGCAGAGCACCCCAAGGTCTTTGCTTAACTTGTCGCGTGTCTTTCCATGCTTGATTACCTGATTGCCTGAGGCAATGTTGCCGTAATGAATGACTGGATTCGTGTCGTCTCTGTCCTCCCGTTGGATCTTCTGCTTGGGATCACACTCATCACAAGTAGAGTCTGAATCGACGTGGTCGTACTCTGCTTGGAAAAGGCAATCGTAGAGAGCGCCCTGATGACTGAACTTCTTCTTTATGATCTTTGGGCTTTTGCTGATAAGCTCAGATATAAACTGGGGGACTCTGCTGTCTTCGATCATGTGATCGGCCTGGAGACGACCTAGGGCGGCTAACAGGACCTGGGGTGGTGCGTTGAGCGATCCTGTGCGTTGGAACTCTCCCTCCTGCACTGTCTTCCCCCGGTCGTACTGGATAACACCTCCACTTGTTTCAGCGGGTTGGCTAACCACGATGTCGCCCAGCCGGATATCATGTTTTCGCGACGGTACACCACCGCCGATTCCAACCATCAAGCCGAACCGGATTGACTTAAAGGTCCGCAGCAAGTCCTTCGCGACCGTGGCAGCTGGTGTTATTCCATAAATGCCTGCAGGTAGGCAGGCGATGACGACGTTGTGGCCTTGAACCTGACCCAAGACGTAGCTGTTATGGTCGGCTGGATCCTGCCAGGGCAAGTTCGGATGAAGCTGATCGAGCATCCCTTTCGCGGCAGCCATTTCCAGCGGGAGGGCACACACCCAGCCCACAGTATAGTCCTCTACGACAGGAGCATCTCCCCCCGGCCGATCAACACCAGTCTTTCTCTTTTTTCCGGGTTGGAAGTCATCGGCATCAGAGTCTGACAACGCCATTAGAAAGGACTGGTAAGGACTGGCATCCCAGACTCCGAGGGAGCTTACCAGGTGCTGAGGTACGGCCATACTTAAGCAAGCCGTTCTTATCTTTGTTATCACCTGACTCTTTGGTATTCGGATCGTACATCTTTCGTCGGTGGGCTGCTGGCGATCGTATCTTCGGGTTGAGTTTTGGTAGGTCGATTAAATAGTAGGCGTAATATACTAGAAATCTAGCTCAGCTGGGCTTAAACAGAATACAGAGGCATTGATTCCGCAGCTTTACGAGGGGAAGTCCTGCTTCTTAAACGTAAAGTGCTAGGTCAGCCTCACGTTAATTGTACATTACCGATAAACTACTGCAGTCCAGGGCCCGACCCCTTATTATTTCCGCTCCGACCTATCATTTGCTGAAGGACAACTTCTCAATATGCGTGGATGCCTGAGATGAATCTGCCAAGGCCAAATGCACAGGCTGCAGCGCTTGCCAGTCAATTCTGCCTTGTGCAGGCTAAGGACTCACAAGAATCCGCCTGGGCGTCAACGTCGAGGCTTGTCGCGGGCCTCGGAAATAACAAATAGAAGGTTATTTATACAGGGTGCACTGGCATAAGCAGGATTGGTACCACTTGCCCGGAAGTGCACTGTGCTGTTCTCAATATAAAGCAATCATTCGTTGGTGGGAATGAAGCTACCTTACACGACTTCTGATTACAAGCCGGAACTGGCCAATCCCGCTGTTGTAAGTGTAATCCGGCAGCCATCTCTGACTTCGCGTTGTACATACACCACAAAGAGTACGAAGAGGACACTAAATTCGCACATAGCTGTACTGTGTGAGGCTATTCTGAGTACTTATGTAGTTCTGTCATATCTGATATGTATGCCATATGGATCTGTATATCTATTGTCTAGGAAACTCTAGATACTTCCGAATTATCTCATCGTCAGCTGGGGTTACTCCATCCACTCCCCTTCGCGTCATTAGACCTAAAACGGCGACCTCGTTATCCTTTAAGAAGCCAATAAGGAACATACTTCACGTTCGCTAGGTATCTTCTCATATGAACAGGTAGGTAACTGTCGGAACGGCAAGGCTGATAAGGAGCAATGGGCAGGTATCGTGGGCTGGCTGGCGCCTGCCCTGGGCGAAGTGGGACAACTGGCTTAGTCACCACGGCCGGTTAAGGTGGGGCAACCACCCAGGCTGTCACCACCTACTTCGACCGACCCCTGCCCACAATGTAAATAGAAAGAACAAGAACAACAACAGCAATTATCACGGACATCGACGTGATTGTTGCCGAAGATACATCCTCATGAGGAAACGTATCACGCCTGTGATACCAACAGTAACATAATCGAACTTATTATCTCCCGCTGGATTTCGGATCTCCCCGGCTCTAACGACCACACTATTACCAGCCATTGTTCTCCCCGTAAATAGTATCGAACGCTGGATAACTACATAATAACGCCGTCGGCCTCCTACCCTCGTCCCTTTATTATGAACGACGATGCGACCGAGAAGCCTTATACGCCATCCCCGAGCAAAGAACGTCGAGTATATAACGATACTAGCGATACCTATCGCGTACGTCGCGTTCTTTTCCTTAGATCATTAGCCAAACCAATTCGGATATTGGCACGTTCCGAGTCATTCTCGCGATCCAATACCTAGCGTGGTGATGTGCGGACGTATCCCATCGGGTGCTAACTCACCTCATTTTGCCAAGACCTCCAAGTACCCATTATTTACACTTTATTACCCCGCATTTAAAGGGGTACTTGACGATACGTCACTCATTCCTATGCTCTTTTGCCCATTATCATCACTATTAGTTATTACTATTTTGATTGATATTGTTATGTCTTCTGGTGATTCTGATACCTCTATTGCATCTAATGCTTCTATTACTTCTAGTTATACGCAGCTGTATAGTAGTTGAGGTCCACCCAGAAGACCTTACTGCTGCCTGTAATACAGACTGTACGCCCGAGCGCTGTGACGCAGCTACAGTCCGGCCCCACGAACCTCCGGCTACTTAGCATGGTCCTCCGGGCTCCTTCCGGCCCTTGACGTGCCGGCCCGGGCCCAAGAGATACGGGGGCTGCCGGCAAGCCCGCTTGAACTGTTCCTCCAATACGTTCCGCAGAGCCTCGTGGAGCAGTGGGCCCAGTGGACGAATACAGCGCCGTTGTGACTTGTCTCAGGAGGGCCCTAGGGCTAGAACGTCTAGAGCGAATTCATGGCGGCAGACTTCAGCAGACGAGATATACCTCTTCCTAGGGATCCTATTATATATAGGGATTCATAGTGAGTCTAGATTATCAACCTATTGGTCAACCCAGCAGCAAACGGAGGATCCTATCCACCTATTTACACGGTTTATGTCCCGGGACCGTTTCCAACTGCTACTCCAGCGACTACGGATATTCAACACTGCGGAATTCCAGCCCAGCCGGCCCAGCCAGCCTAGCCTAGCCTAGGCCGGGGCCAGGGCCGGGCCCAGGATCAAATGCCAGATGTATACCGTAAAGTTAACCAGTGGTCAGCCCACATCCAAGAGACTGGGGATTCCCTTTATATACCTGGTTCAGACCTTACAGTTGACGAGGCTATGGTCCGATTTACAGGTCGATCTCTTGAGACGACAACGATTCCAACGAAACCTATCCCAACTGGCTATAAGATCTGGATCCTTGCCCAGTCTGGCTACTGTATAACTCTACTACAGTTCGTCGTGTCCTAGAGGTTAGGTCTGCGACGCGGTATCGGGCTCTGGTGCGATGTGCAACGGACCCTGGTGAACGACTTGGGATACGGCGTTCCGGCTCCAGAAATCGAAGCCCGCGCCCAACACAACTGCGGATGTGCCCCTTTGTACCCAAAGCCGGGCGGCCGAGCCACCGATTAGATATACGCGGACGGTAGCGACGGCGGCGAAGATGTGCAATTTTCGGGTGACGTGTCCGCGGATGACTGAGCCCGGGTACAGCGGCGCAGAAGGGTCGAGCAGCTGAATGGAAAGGGCCGGGCCTTCTTTAGCTTTGACAAAGCTGACTGGCGGTAAATAGGTGTTACGCATGGTGTCAGTACTGACGTTTGAAGCGCGAGGAAGAAAAATTATTAGATGCTTCTCGCCAGTGTCCTTTAATATGATCGAGGCACCCCAATCGAGGTCTTCAAGACGGTACAGGCTGCGCCGTCTTACAGCAGGGCACCATTAACAAGCCAAGAAATAGACGAATACGCGACCTCCTTAGCGCGTGGCGCCATTTGCCCGAGTCCAGGTTGAGCCCACTGGACAGAACTTCTGTGTTACTTCATTGGTTGCTTTGTTACTGTTTGGCTTTGCAGGTTATCATAAGGTTGTCAGCTCCCTGTCGCCGCGCCCGGCCCTCATTTCAGCCGTAAAGAGCCAGAATCCCCAGCCCGCACCAGAAAGTACCCGATAAGTCGTTTAGCAGGGATAGGAATTCCAGCCATGGTCTCATTTTATTTACTGATATCGCGCTAACCGACCTTGGCGCAACGGTCCCGGTCGTAGTAGCTGACCCATGAACCACGCTGAATAGCTCCCATATCGGCAGCAGACTCGCATAGAATGATTTCTCCCATGTTCAGAATTACTACTTGCGTTCTTTCCCGCCCAAATGTATGCCCACGAGTAGGCAGGTCACCGACACTTTTGTTCCTTCTTATTTACCTATGCCAACCTAGGTAGTGCATGTTCTCCCCTTCAGGGCAAACAGCAATCACTGATAAGACATTCTGCAACCCTCCACTGCAGGCAGGTCGGTATTGTTTCCTCCAATCTACCGCCGTAGCTTGAGGATGATCTAGCTTGTTGATCAAGGTTAAGGACAAGGATTGAGATAACTTCACACAATTTCAGCCCAACGGTCGCAGAAAGGTTGCGGTCTAGGGAAACTTTAATTATAAAAAATAGCGGCAATGCTGTGAGGACAATTTTCCATTTCCACGTGATAATCTTGACTCCCCGCGATCCATAATCTGTAAAGCCTGGACCAAATTCTATGGCATCCCCTCCGGCTTGAGTCTGTGGCGGCACAGTGGCATGACCATCCAATTGATAATATAGTACAGCTCAAAGTCAGAGTCATAAATATTCCCGGTCTCGTTTCCAAAAGGACAAGCGTGCTGTGACATTGCGTCGCATAGTAGATCCGTAGTCCGCTCCATTTCGACCCTATTTACCGAATAATAGTCTGCCGTGGACGGCATAGCGTCGCCTCGGCGAATACACAGAAGTCTTTGATGCCGAGGCCGAGGGGGCCCGTCAGGGCCTACGGCGAGCACTGCACCTAGCTGCCACCTCCCCCACTACAATCCATCTTTGCCTCGATAATACTGGCGTTCTCAACTTCATCTCGGGTTTCGGACGATCTCCCGCCAGCTCGCAGGCTGCTATGCTTGAGATACTCGACGCCCAGCGGGCAAGGGATATAAAATGCCACTGGTCGCCCGGACATACCGGGATCCCTGGAAACGAATTAGCTGATAAGCTTGCTAAAGAAGGAGCCGCTCTCCTACTGCCTGACCCTCCACCGCTAGCATCATACGCTGGGATAGCGAAGATGGCCCGCGCCAGAGCCCGTGGCTACCATTCACGATGGTGGCATACTTCGAAGCAAAAGCTCAAACCAGGCTATAAGAAAACTGACGCTGCCCTCCGTTGCCCTCCGGAACTGGACCTACGGCGTCCTCTTTTGCACCACCTCCTCGCTGCTCGTTCTGGCCATGGCCATTTCCACGCCTACCACAGGCGCTTTCAGCACGACGGAGACTTCAAATGTAACTGCGGGCGGAAATTATCGCCTACCCATCCAGTATATTGCACGAAGAACCGCCGTACCTCGGCGCTATGGCCGATTACCGGGACCGTGGACGATCCGGGACCACTACCGCCCCCGATAGGCCTGGCCGAAGCCTATTGGTACGCCCTGGTCAGAGACCCGGGTGCCTTTGAGAAGTTCGAGCGTGTGACGCGCTACTATGAGGCTCACTCTCTGCAAAGATAGCGAGCCCGAGATCCCGCGCCTCACAACTCTCTCACACACCCACCGACGCCTTGAGGCCCCGGCCTTACCACACCCCTCTCTCTTCCTTCCTCCTTTATCTTCTATATAAGAAAATATAAGAAAACAGAAAAATGCTCGCGTAGGCAAATATGCCTCCGAGGGCCGGTTACTTGTTGCGGCAACGCCGTCTGTGGACGGCGTAGGGCTGCTAGAGACCCATTCGCTTCTGCCGAGTCAGGGACCCCCTGCTGGCGTGCTTTTTGGAACTGAACGGACCCTGGGGATTAGATACTAAACTCCACTGCTCTAGGCACGAGAAGAAAAGTGTACATTATAGACTGCCTGACTTGTCGTACGCTATAATGGCGGCACGGCACATCATATGCCCAAAGGGCGCTCTGGTTGATCGGAGCTTAGTTACATAGATAGCTGGGCACCTGTCCCTGATGATGTAAAACACCACTACTACTACTACTACTACGACGGCATAGCGTTGATTGTTCAATTGGGTGTATATCGAAGTTAATCGGCAGAGCTAAGAGTTTACTAACTACTTAGTTATGTTTGATTCAGGTGGCAGACATGACGCCCTATACCATACTACATTCAGCTCGCAGTGACGTTCAGTGTACCTAAGCCCTTTAGTAAGTAAGTAGGTATCTTGAAGAGAATTAGTCTCGTAAAGGCAGTTTAGTATGTGAATCGGCACTATTGGGCTATAAGAGCTCGGAAATATAGAAGCGTTTTACGACGAAAAGCACTGTATTATGCGTGTAATGCTCCCATGACAGACATTTTGTTTGGGCTTGAATCGCGATTTACTGGAACAGAGCACTATATAAATCACCTGGTACTACATGTAGTGTTGGATCTCTGAGCAGTCGGCAGAAAAGATGGATCTGGAAGGCGGTATGGGCACTTACAAACGGCCCTTTCACTTATATACCACTTCTGGGAGCCCACAATCTCCTCCTTCCACCTCCAGACGCAGCAATAATAGACCATTATTGACACTTCGTTCCAACCGTACGGTTGCCCTGCTGACGTGTATACCAACATGTAGACACATAAATACTGGATTAGCTGATAGCCCAGGAGGCTGAAGCTAGATATGGGCTGGGCACTCGGAAGCATGTGCTTGTAGCAAAGTGATTCCTACGACAAGCCTGCTTCATGCTTCTGATAGCGAGAGTTACCCACCGGCAGTTGAGTTCATTCTATCCTGAGAGAGTAGCGGGACCTGCGAGAGTTACTTATCTTAAAACTTTTGTGGTAGGCTGTATCAAGCACGGTCGAGAGACAAGGACAGGCATGAGTAGGTTCCGCAGACACAGCAGGAAGACTGTTCCTTCCCGCTTCGCTAAATGTCTCTCCGCTTCGCCAACATGCATATGAACACCTCGGGAGACTTGATACCTTTTCTGCGTTCATTATGCCACTGTTCAGAGAGACAAGGACTGTTTGTGAGACTGTGTCTGCTAATTGTATATACTTCTTGTCCCTATCACTTGTCCCACTCTCTACATGCACTATTACGGTCAGTTCATTGAGCTCCAGCTGACTATCACTTATCAGTGTCACAGATCAGGCACTTCATGTGATGCGTATGACCATGACTGCAGTGTATAACAGTGCCGATGTCATCATTGAATGAGAGATGAACATGTCGTCACTTAAGGCTTGTATGTTAAGCCAAAGGACTGAATCTTGGGTATTACCAGTAGGTACTTAATTGCTGGCGCGGATTGACCGGCTCTGCACCACGTTCGCGTCCCTTTCCGCTGAAGAGAGCATAGCTGGTTGATCAATGTGCTTGTTCTGGGGCGTCTTGTAATAAATAATCCTGGACTTGTCTAACATTCTGTTAATTTAGTTTGCCCTGCTAGCGTGAATTGATGCCTGAGTAGAGTACTAATAAAAGCTGCGACATAGTGCGGCGATTGGCTCGCGCTCAAGCCCGCACACTGCTACTTGTTGTACTTTTATTTCTCGCCTTCAAGCCCTAAGATCCATAATAGAATCCAAGAATCATTCTGATGAACGTAGAGCGGCGAAGCTAGGAAAAGATTGGCTTGATTGCTAACAGCCTAGAACCTCACCAGCACTTGAATTCTCGCTGTTGTTCTGTTCGAGGCCAGAAGGCCCGGCCATGCTTTTGGCACCTGGGGCCCGTACTCCGTAACCTCGCCAGGTTTACCTGTTGATTATACGTTGGAGCTGGTGGTTGCTACCCTTTAGATTTCAAAGAACTTTGTCGGTGTGGTCTTTTGAGGTATTATGTACGCATACGTGGGCAATGGAGTCTTGGTGCAAAGTAACTGGGCGTTTCCTCCTCGATTTCCCAGACGATTGCTTAGACCAGCCCCCTTTTTCACTCTCGTCGCCCCTGAATCATAACGGCAAACCGTTATAGGACGTTGGAGGCTCTCTCATAGAGCTGACTAGTAAAGGGAAACTCAGTTATCCCATCGGTCGCGGGTCGGCGTCAGTACGTCTTACTCCAGTTTTTCTCCACTCGAATTCGTGCATCAACTGTTAGTTCGCGGAAATAGGGGAATAGGGTCGGGTTATCGTATAATTCGTTACAATCTCTCAAAGATATACGTCGACACGCGACCGATGGGATCTTTACAGAAGTCTCTTTGTACCAGTTACCAATTGCATTAATCACCGAAGACAGAAATGTGTCAACGTAAAAATCACACTGAGTCCTCGGTATCATTTTATTCAATACAACTTAACGAAGGAAGGTCCGTCAATGGAGTTGCGGGGATGTATTCTAGACTAAGCCTGCATGGCTCTGGGAGCTGGCCAAGTCTTGGTCCACTCTATGCTGGAGCCGGAGACGCACCCGCAGCCGGTGGCAGAGCTGGTGCTGAGCCTTCCTTTTCTTTGATGGGCCTCCGCCCAACGAGAACATGCCTATGAAAGTGAGAACCATGAACCAGGGGGTTCAACAGCGGGAGAACTTACTGAGGCCAGTAGGCGTGAATGTTTCGGTCATTTCCGTTCTTGCGGACTTCGATGAGGAAGACTCTAACTTCTTCGGGGCTCCAGTCCAAGGCACGTGTGAGGGGAGCCATCGTAATTGCCTCCATACCAGCCATAAAATTTTCGTTATTCCATGAGCCCAGCTCTTTGAAATATTTGTCTTTCGGCCAGGTATTCGTCGGCCACTTGTAAGTGCTCAGCGCCACATCTTCGAACCCGACCTCAATCATAATCTCCCTCAACTCGGGCGTATCGACCCACACTGCTCCAAGCTTGATTGACGCTTCCATAAGATACTTAGCCCACTCGGACAGAGCATGCTCAGGCTTCAAAGTTCCATCGTCAGATTGAGCAAAAATAGCGGTCTCCTGGAGCTCAACGTAGCCACCAGGTTCGAGGTTACTGTGTTTATGCTGGTCAGCTGCAAGCTTCATCATCTCGTCTTGCGAATTCACAAGTAATTAGGCCTTACTCGTAGCATCTTTGGAGAAACAGTCTCCAGTCCCTGATACTAGATGTCATGAAGCGACTATGGATGTATTGGAATGGTTGCGAAAAGGTCCACTCGTCTTCGATATCATCGACCTCGAACTTCACGTTGGGAGGCACGCTGGGATATCAATATTGACAGCTGTTCGTCGGATAACGACTCTGGTTCAAGCGTACCTGCTAGGTTGGGTGGCCGAAAGATCGATACCCAAGATATCAGCCTCGGGGTGGTCGTCGCCAAACTGAACCGCCCAGATTCCCGTGCCCGTTCCGACGTCAAGAACACGACCAACTTTGGCGTCTTCTCTGCAGGGAGGGGCTATGCCAAGTTCGCCATCCAGCGTGAGGAGACACAGGTGATTAACCAGATCTGGGACATGAGTGAGCAGGATGTCAACCCCACGATTATAGTTCAAAGTTAATCTTACCAAGTCTGTCAAGTTCCCGCTCATCGTTCGGGAATTGGTATTCTAACGCACAACTTCAGCGACCAAACTGACGGGGAATGTTCCCAGGAACCTACTGCCATCCTTGTATCGGTGATAAGTCCGGCCATTCTCCCGGCGATAGTCCAATAGTGAGCTACGCAGACTGGTACTAGAGGACGCAATACTCTGTTATGGAATTCAGTATGCGCAGCAGCAATGAAACGTGGAGACAACCACACTCACGGTTCCCATCTCGGAGCGAGAATCATCCTGCTGCAAGTAAAAGAATCAAACACAACGTATATCATTAATGGCATATCGTGTCAACAAACCTCCTCTTCGGCAGCGATCTGAACTTCAAAATCTTGAGCGGGATTGGCCATGATGGGTTGCGGTGCGGGGTTTCAATGCAAAGGGAAAGCTCCGGGAATGAAGAAGAGGAACAGAAGTAACAGAGGAAAATGACAGAATTGTAATGGCAGGTGGGCTAATATACATGTACGTTTGGTGTTGGACCTCTTTTTAGCGGATGCAGCGCCGCCTTCTTGCACCAAACATGTAGAGAAACCCACGCTCATAGGCTGTTGAGTGGGCACCCGGGGTTCCCCGCGCGAATAGGAAAGTAGCAGTCGGGTGCACCAACGAAGCTCGCATGTTTGTCACATTCGATATCGGCTGGGCTGTTCTCGTTGTTGGTCACAACTTCGCCGGGATTAAGAATCGCAGATTGGTGTGGGGTTTCGAGTCATCCCGAATTACGGTGTTGCTGTCGCCGCCGTGGTTTTGCCATATGAGGAAGAAAAGGTGCGTCAGGCAGGAAGAGGCAGGATCTACCCAATATATCAATGTCTCGGCAAAAGTGTCAAATTTGGGTCTGATGATTTTTGTACAGAGATACACACTTTTCAGACTCGGATTCTGCTTTGAGTATGTCTTGTGTCAATATGACACTATCTAAGGTAGTAAGCAGACTATCCATCCAAAGTAGGGTTTTGCTCTTCGCCTCTCAGTTCCACGCTCAAGTACTCATTCACAGAAACAATCATAAACAATCTATACTACAAGATCATATTCAATATACTGTCCGCCGCCGGAGTACCTCCATCTGCTGATGTATGCGGCTGATCCTGTTCTGACAGGCTGACCATTTGTAGTTCCATAGACTCCGACAACAACTCCCGTATATCCACCACTGACAAAGCCTGCACTCGAATATCCGACTATAGTCATCTCAACGGCTTTCGCCTGGTGCTTGTTTGCTACACCGGCACGAAATGTGTAGTGCGTCGTGTTCAATGCCAGAACTTCTAAGCGGATTAGTGTAGAAATCCGGTACTCTGATGGTAATGCTGTAATGACCGGTTGAGGCACAGTGATATTACCATTGCTGCTGAATGATTCGAATGCGAAGCCGTTTGCAACTCGCTGTCTGATTGTCATACGAAACACCAAAGTCAATGTGCCTTTTCTCGTCCAGATACACCGAAATTCCCGCCTCTTCGTCAATCGAATGAGGGTCAAATTCCAGATCAACGATAAACGAGAACAGCGTTTCTGTCTGCCTTCGACCGACAAAAGTGATGTCCTTTGTAGGAGTGCTGTTCAGTGTAATTGTCGATGATAAGTTTCTTGATGATAATCCGAGTTGTAATGTGTTTGCATGTCCCTCGGCAGAAATCACGTACGCTGACTCAGATGGATGTCGGATGTGTACCCAATATGCTGGCAGAACAGTGTCTGGCTCAAAGTCAACCACATCAACACTCTCATTTACACCAGGTATGCTGCTGGAATTGACATTTGTGCCAGGAAGTGATGCCATCATCTGTCCTCGAATGGGTTCGAGCAGACACGGCCACTCCCCGCCACCTGCTGGCCAGGAAACCGGAAATAAGACCGTCTCTCGGCCCATGGGATACGTCTCAAAGTTGGCCCCTGAACGCATTGCCAGTGCAACACCCCACCAATGACCAGTTGCTTCATCTAGGAAGATATCAGCATGGCCAACTGTTTGTTAATATGATGAGTCCAGGTGCTCAGCAATAACGATTGGATTTGCTGGGTTGCTTTCGTAGGGACCATGGAGAGACCGGGACCGGGAGATATAGCCGCGGTGCAGTTCTTTAGTGCCTCCTTCGGCAACAAGGATGTAGTACCAGTCATCTTTCTTGTAAAGGTGTGGTCCTTCGGCGGTCCCCAGGCCGGTGCCGTTCCATGGATACGAGACATTCCCAAGGGCACCTGTTTCGATATCAATGGTTGCCAACGCAATAACAGTACCAGTAGATAATACAGCAGCCCCAGTGAAGTAAAAAGTGTCGTTGTCGTCGTCAGAGAAGAGAGAATGGTCGTAGCCAGTGAAATTGAACTCAGTCGGAATGCTCCACGATGATGCATTGAAGGGATCATTTGTCGAGAATATGAGGTTTTGCATGACGAAGTCCTTATAGGAAGTGATAGACACGTGGGTAGTTGTTACGTAAAAGGTCTCGTTGTGATGGCGAATTGTTGATGCAAATAGGCCATCTTGACCAGTTGGCGCATTTTCCAGCTGTGGAAGCTGCTCGCATCGATTGAGAACATGGCTAGCAAGCTTCCAGTGGCTTAGATCCGTGCTCGTATAGACTGGGACACCAGGAAACCATGTAAAAGTAGATGTTACACAGAAGAAAGCATCGTCGACGTGAATACAACTTGGATCGGGGTGAAAGCCAGGAAGTATAGGATTGTAGTAATTGGCTTCGGCTATCGCAACCAGGAAAAAAACGAAACCAGTCAATCTCATTTTGGAGAGGCTTGATTGTATACTCCGAAAGAGCTTTTCCTTGACTCGTTGGCTTTGCACGTAGATTGATATTCAAAGGTCTGACGGGCCGTTGAATACGAAAAAGACAGATGCGAAAATTGGATACGAACAAAAATACGAGTGTAATGTAAACGCGGGGCACCGCGCACGAAGAGCATGCGGGATTCAGTAAATGCCTTGACGTCGGTACAAAGCTTCGGCGATGTAAAATGCCAGCCCAGGCTAGCACCTGACACAAGCAGTGTTCAGATCAACTCGGAGAAGGAAAATCCCCGCAATGGAACAATCTTGAATGCTGGACTAACGCATGATTAACTATATTTCCGATTGTTTTCGCGATCCAATGTACCGACGCCGTGCCTATCACTCAATGGGATAGTCCATGCCCTCGGAGGGGCTGTAAGCAAGTGAAATTGATCTGGCAATTTAACAACACAGCCAGGAGTGAGAGCTCTCAAGATCGACCAGAAACGAACGCGGATTCAAGACTTTTGCCGCCAAACTACTCCTAGGAATACATAGCTAGTACATGATACAGATGCTCAAATTACGAGATCAGTTTCTCCAGCCGTTAGGTCCACCCCAGGTTCCCTTGACCATGGACGTATAGTAAACCCACGGAAAGAAGTCCTTCTTCAAGTGGTAAAACGCACGTCGGGGGACTGCTTGATCAAATCCGATAAGATCGCCAAAAGTCTCCTTGGGAACTCCACCATACTTGAACTCGGCAAGCAAAAGTTTACCATATTCGGTAGGGATCGGGCATGAGGTATAGCCATCATACGAAGGTTGAGGCTCGGCGCCATCCAATGACCGCAGCAGGTTGCTGACAAGAATGGGAGCCTGGGATGTGATTGCTGCGGCGGTCTTAGAGGTGGGTAGATTGGATGCATCACCTGCCGACCAGACGTTGGGGAATTTGGTGTGACGGGTTGTTGCTTGATCAACACTAACATAGCCAGCGGCATCGGCGAGAGGGCTGTTCTTGACGAAAGTATGGGGCCCCATCTTCGGGACGACATGCATGAGGTCAAACTGCTTTGTGACCTTCTCTTTTCCATCAGGGCGACCAAAGGTGGCTGTGTTACCATCCACGGCAAGGAGATCATGCTGGAAGAGCCCCTCGACGCCCCTCTCCTTGCGCAATTCTTCAAGCTTTGCGCTGTATTTGGGGACACCAAACATAGTGGGTAGGCCAGTGGCGAAGCTGATCTTGATGGGCGAGCTTGTCGGGTCGTTGGGGTTATACAAGCCTGCACGCTTCCAGTAGTCGAGGGCAAGCCACATGATCTTCTGGGGTGCGCCAGCACACTTGATCACGCCGGCAGGTTGGGTGAAGATTGCATTCCCTTTCTGAAGTCTTCCGAAGGTGCCGAAGACCTTGTCACAAGTATCATAGCCGTAGATGGAAGACACAAGGGAGCCCGAGTCTGCAAGAGCCTCGGGTAGGCCCTTGACGCTGCCGTAATCGATGTTGATACCGGGAGCGACAACGAGCTGCTCATAGCCAAGTTTATCGCCATTTCCAAGCTTGATGTTGTTCTCCTCGGGTGCGAAAGAGCTCACTCCCTGCTTGTAGAACTTAAGCTTGGGGTCAACCAGACTCTCGAGTGGCCTTCGCAATTCTTGCTTCGACTTCAGGCCACCGCCAACCAACGTCCAGCCAGGCTGATAATGGTGCCATTCGGCCGGGTCGACGACTGCAATGTCATCCTGAGAAAATCGACCAGACCGCAACAGCTGGTGGCTAATAGTGAGACCGGCACTGCCTCCTCCGACGACAACAACCTTGTGGTTCCGAGCAACGGAGCTCACGGGGGCTACTGTCGCAAGTTTCCGGATATCGGAAGTCTTTGCAGCAAATTGAGCGCGGCTGGCATGGCGAGATGCCAAAGTCACACGACTGGCGAGCATTTTGGCGTAAATGAAGAAGGAGTGATATGAAAACTTTGCAGAACAGGTGATGGCGTTACTTTTTGGGAAGGATTGGACCACGATATGTCGTGATGATAAAGCAGAGAGATGAGCCACCTCAAGTAAGTATGGCGCCTGAGAAAGAAACGGTGTGCGCCGACTGGAAAATGAAAACGCCGAAGCTTAAAAAGAGGTGTGGGGCCCACTCCACTGCTGACTTAACGGACGAGTTAAATTATCAGAATTGCAAGCCGCGCCGAGCATCCCCCGACAGCCGCGACCGTCTGCTAAAGAAAACTTGCTCATTCCCGGCCTTGACGTGCAGTTGGTGTTTCTTCATAGAAAGAGCCGCACCGGCCGGCCGGCTTGTCGGCGAGACGAGTCGGCGAGAATGGTCGCCGATTTCATTTACAACTCCCCGACCGGCACGGGAGGCACCGGGATGCAGTGGGGATGTCGTTCGATGTTTAAACTTTCTCTCGGCTGCTCCCAGTATTAAAGGTTTCGGCAGATACCCCCACCACTCGGTCCATCTATATTGTGCATTTTCCGACTCTTAGTTGCATCATTGCCTCCATCAGCCTGCATCGCCAAACTCCACTCACTCTCTCCTACACTGTCTCGACTCAACCTTTGCCATGAATCCCGTGCGCGCGTGCGTCAATAAACGAGTTCAATCACCCTGTCTGTCTACGGTGCCAGGGATCGCAAAATCACCACTTACCCGAGGAAGTGGCAGCATTCAGCTCCGTGCCGTGCATGGCACTGGAGCAACCGGGGCCGTCCATCCAGGTGTCTTCACTGCACGTCGCCATGGCATGTTACCAAGGGTCGGTCACTCAATGCCTTTATCGAAACGAAGGAATATTCCCAATGCGATAAGTCCGCCCACTCGGCGCTCATATAGCACCGCACCTGTCGATACTACGCAACCTGTCATTCACGATATCTTCGAGTCAAGGACAGGAACCTGGCAGTACATTGTTGCAGACCCAGCGACGAAAGCGGCCGTCATCATTGACCCGGTCTTGGATTATGACCGGACAACTCAAGTTATCACCACAACCTCAGCTGATGAATTGCTTCAGCTAGTCAAAGAAAAGGACTACCGAGTGTTGCGGATTCTTGAAACTCATGCGCATGCAGATCATCTCACTGCAGCCTCGTATCTTCAAAAGCGCATCGCAGAGCATGTCAGTAAGCCACTGATTGGTATTGGGCGACGCATCGGACAGGTACAAGATCTCTTCGGTCAACGATATGATGTGCCCAGCGAAGAGCGTCATGGTGTTTTTGATAAACTCTTCGAAGACGACGAAAGTTTCAGCATTGGTAACCTGAGCGCGACTGCCATTCATCTCCCCGGGCACACGCCCGACCATTTGGGTTATAAGATCGGAGGTCAGGCCCCCACCACGCCCCGTTATCACACTTGCTTTTGCTGATCTTCTTGACAAGACAACGTGTTCTGCGGTGACTCCCTTTTCCACGTGGACATTGGGACTGCTCGTTGTGACTTTCCTGGTGGAAGCGCGAGCAACCTTTACCACTCGGGCCGCAGGCTTCTTAGCCTTCCAGATCACGTCAAAGTCTGGACAGGCCATGACTATCCCCCGGACAATCGAGAAGGCCCGGTGCCATGGATGACAGTCAGCGACCACAGAAAGCTAAATAAACACTTGCGGGACGGTATCACCGAGGAGGAATTCGTTGCGCAGCGCAAAGAGCGCGATGCTAAGCTCGGTGAGCCAAAGCTGCTCCACCAGTCTCTGCAAATAAACATCCGAGCTGGTAAACTCCCACAACCAACGGCTTCTGGGCACCGCATGCTTCGTGTACCCATGAGGCTTGGAGGCCTGCAGTGGTAATCAAGCAGATACCGCTGGCGGCGGTCGGTGACGCAAGGACTTTCACAGCCATCCACGGAGACTAGCGCCGCGGGAATGGACCTTTTCCAGTGCACTGGGGATACAAAGGCTGGTGGTTATCATGGAGATCCTTCTTTCAGGCTATATACAATGGAGGTTGGGCAGTTGACGGCCCAGTGCGACCACTGACATAGCCTAGAAATTTCATTTGAAGGCTAGGTAAGAGGTGCGGACAGTGTAATAAATAGACTTTCGAAGTAACAGGATTAGGAAGCGAGGAAAGCGGCTGTTCTTTACAACTTTTGACTAAACTACTCCGTACCACATTCTTTATTTCTCGTCAAACCTGGTTGATAAAATCGACCATTCGCGGCAACGTTTTGTTCGCACAGAGGCAATTGAGAAAGTAAGAGTGAATGGTACGAGTATGCTCGAAGCTTGGGGGCAGGTTTTGACACGCGCTTGATACATCAATTATGTAAGGCACGTGGGCCGCCGTCAATGTAACAACGCAGGCCTACGAGTGGGGACAATAGCTAGATTCACTGAGCTTGACTGTTCTGAGACCATTCCGGAGAGAGCAACTCTTGGCCGACTCGGCTCCTTGCTTGGCTTTCCAATGCTTTTGTAGGTTAATTGCCTTTTCTCCATGTCTCAATAACGTGCTAGGCTTCTAGCAAGCCTAGCGTAGGAAAGTCCCATCTTCGAGTGTTTTGGAACCCGTCGAATTGACCCCTGTGAACGCGATCAAAGAAAACCTTGAAACCATTGAATTCAAGTAAGGGCAAAAGGTGCCCAGTGTAGGGTACTTCAGGTTCGTCTCACCAACGGCCATAGCGAGGCGGCCGGCTCAGATGAGAAGATGGGAGGAGACGAAAGATTTAATCAAATCATTCGTTGCACCGTTCGATCCGGCTACTCGAAACGTTCTCCAGTCTATGCGCAGCCTATTTGCTGGACACGAGTTTGGGCCACTTCGGCCATCGCAATGTTTCACATGCCGGTGCAGACATCAGATGAGAACCGATCACACACAAAGAGACTCAGTCGGCATCTATGCGTCGGCTAGATTGTCGGGGGATGGAACCTCAGCAACTTCGGATTGTGTTATTGATTTCGAGTCTGAACGAGGAGACACGTCATGCTCACTCCAGAAACTCAGACGACTCAAGGCTAGTTTGTGTAACATGTGCAAACAAAACCCCTCTCTCCCGCTGTCCAGCTACACTTCAACCCACACTTACCGAAGAATATCACGCCCCGTACAAGGTTTCAATGTCACCGTTGGGGTTCAGGCAACTCTGCCTTGTGTGATCGCTTCCCGACGCTGCTGGGTCAGACTCGATCACCAGTGCAGCCGATCAATCCGAATCTTCTCAATCCAAACACTGGGCGACATTGAAATACACACTTGGGTCGTGTTGATGGAATCGAGTACTAATGAGTCAGCACTATGAGGACGCGACGACTTCAGCGCCGCCGCTTACATTGCCACCAAAAACAGCAGCGCCTCAGAAAGCTAATCGATTATATCCCGTTCTGTCGCTTCTCTCAGTAATATTATTGTTCATCTCGGCAGGGGCTGGTATAGCCTTATCAGCTGTGGTCCTGTTCCAAAACCTCGAGTCAACAGAGGTTCTCGATCCTCTCAGCCGAGCTGTTTTTTTCGTCGCTTCCTGCGTGAGTCTGGTTTACGTCTTCACCCATCTAGTCGCCGGGCGAACAGCGTACATGAAGAATTATGGATCTCCAACTATATACGGCAAATATGTTGCCGGGTTTGCCTTTCTCTTGGCTCGACTAGGTCTCCCCGTTTGGGTGGCAGCAATCACTTTGTCGATATTTGTGGCTGTCAATATTGGACTAGACCTTTCCAAAGGGGTTCAAGAGAATCTCCCATGGCTTAATGTCATAATTAGCATATCTTCTCTGTGAGTAAATGAAGCTCGTAGGGCCGGGTACCGGGAGCTGACAATTTCATAGGTTTTCTCTCGCAGCAGTGCTTGCAGTTATTGAGATGGCAGATCGTCCATTCGCGACTCTGGGCGTTTCTCAAACGTGGTTCATTCGAGGAGAGGATCCACTAGCCTGTCCTGACGACGATGATCTTGAGCCAGGAATTGTCTTCATAGCGCCGAGTCTCCAGGACAAGCGAGAGAAACGCGTCGAAAAGCATGGCGGACCAGGGAAACCTGAGAAGCGAAAACGCAAGACGCTGACTAAAAAGAATCCCCATGAGCCTCAACACGGAGCTTTGTGAGTAATTTTGTTTTTTCTACCCATACGAAGAAGGACTAATGTATGACATAGACGCCATGCCAGGAGTATATCCATGCCCACGCCCTTGAATAATGTTTTCGGGGATCGCCCTGGTGCCATGATGCCCGACTCTCCAGTCTTTTCCAATGCATTCGCATGGAAACCGCCGACGACAGATGGCGCGACACCAAAAGCAAGCGGTGCAGTGACACTTGACGACTGGGTCACATGGCGGGAATATGCCAGTATGCGTCAGGAAGGCTCCGATATATCCACTGATACCTCAGCGGGTCCTGACGAAGTAATCTTGCCATCTATGTCTCGCCATGCTCAGTACTCCCCGCGTAGTCAGGCTCTACCTGAGGAGCAAGGGAGGTATGATTCTAGGAGATGGACTGCCATTGGCATGCAATCTCCTCCTATCAATGGTCGATTTCTGGATATTCCATCCAGGAGGCCACTGACGCCGATGATGACTATGGAGGAGGAGAACAGGCTTGTAGGCCGCAGGCCTTCTACCCGAGATGGGGACTGGGAGGCAAACTATCATCTACAGATGAGGCAATCTGGCCGGCCGGCAAGCTCACACACTACGACAACATTCAGATCATCTCGGTATGGTCTCGGGACCATTTCAGACCATCCTCCCACACTGCCTCATATAGCAAATCTCGTTACTGGAGCGGATGGCATTACAAACAGCATCCGGCCCGATAGCAATGTGCTGCCAAATGAGGGGCGCCGGAGGCGTAGGATTTCAAGTGTCAGCTCCCATGAGGGTCGGCGTCTGACGTACAGGACAGAGAGTCGAGTCACGTCTCAACACAGCTCACGGCCAAGCACGCGCCCGCCGAGCCAACGTCCATCTGTAGCCACCTTAGCTACGCGGCCTGCGAGCCCTACGTTGACAGTTCGGTCCGTCAGATCCGACGTGCACAACTTTTCGAGACCTCGGACTTCGGCAGCTGCCAGAATGCAGTCCAAAGTCGCTAGGCGTCTTCGAGCACTCAAGCAACAGGAGACTGAAAACACTGCGCAGCCTCAGGTGGATGAACATCGACCTACATCTCCAACTACCCCGATGTCTCCCGCCACTCCAAGAACAGTTAGAGCAGCAGCGGTGAAGACTCTTCAAGATAGGCTCGGTAAGAGGAACCTAAAGAAGCAATCGGAGGAAAGCCCCCGCCCAGCAACTCCGGAGACACCTCGGACAGCCAGGGCCACAGCTGTCAAAAACCTACAAGAACGACTCGGTAAACGAATGATGCGACGGAATGAAGAAGAAGCCGCTCAAGCTGTAAAATAGTTTGGGGTCCTTCGTCAAACATGTAGGCTTGACGACATGAACCTCATGCAAAGCGTCATTAGACTTGTATGAGTAGGCAAAGTAATAAATAGATCAGTTTAGCTGTGGAGACTAGAAAATTTCTCTCTAATTCAAGAAACAAAGCTACAAATCAGATCGTTGGTTTTTTGTTATGTATGTTAAAGTTTCTGTTATGCGCCTTGAAGGTGCCACCAGGGCTCCCTATCATGTTTCCCAAAGGCCAAATTTCCCAAGCATGCAATCCAGAGTCTCCTCAACGAAATGAAAGTAACCAAAATGACAAGGAACAGCCACCAAAACAGAGCACTGTTACAAAACTCGCTTTTCCTCCACAGAAAGCCCGAGCATCGACGTATGCACCTGGCTCTGTATCCGGCTCAGCGCTATGGGGATCCTTCCCGAGGGCTGTAGTATGCTCTTCCCTGGAGTTCTGACTTTTCGGCCTTGTCTGCATACTCTCTATCCCACAATGCTGCTTCTATCGTCTCGTATGCAACGTCGGGGTGTTCTGGGGTTGAATCGTCAACCTCACGATCCTGAACAATCTGCCATCCAGCGCGAGAGAATCTGCGACGGGCTTTGCTGTTCATTCCTACTATCCTTAGTGACATCTGTTTTCCTACATGCTGTTTCGTTTCCTCCTTTAACTCGGAAAGCGTTTGGACTCCGGTGACGTCGATGAAGGGCACATGTGTTAGGTCCCAGACCATCACAGCCATCTGCTTGCTCGAGGGCATGACGTTGTCGCGCTTCCGCAACATTTCGATGCGTTTAGACGATGCGACACTCCAAGATCTGTCGGCGGACTTGCTCTGTGCTTGATCTCCAAGCTCTTGTCGTTCAAATTGTACTTTGACGGACTCGAGCACCGACTTCTTGATACGGCCAGCGTTGGGGAAGAAGATCGAATCAGTGAAACTGACCAACATGGCGTCTTCGGGAACGAACGTGTCTTCTGCAAAAGAGGGCACAGATGCCTGTTCTCGCTGGATAATGCGGTTCTGACCACTTGTTGCTGAGAACGTCTTGACCTTCGGGAATGCGGATCGGACCAGTGTGTATCCTATGCTGAATAGCACCGCGAAAGCAATGCCCATTTCTGTAGACACAAAGAGCGTGACCCAGAAGGATAGCATCGACGCCACAAAGTCCATAATCGAGATACGCCAGTAACGGTAAAAAACAGAAGCAGGGCCAATGATGTGGATAACGGCCATGATCTAAAATACGTTTGTGAGCTTGCGCCGGTACAAAAGCACGGGACGGGAATCAACGTACGATAATTGCCGAAAGCGTGGCTTTAGGAATCCAGAACAGAGCCCCTGAAAGTTTATACAGGGTGAGTAGAATGAACCCAGCGGTAAATGCGCCGCTGAGCGGACTCTTGACACCGCACTCTGAGTTCACAGCTGTTCTTGACATGGCACCGCCTACGCTCATTGCCCCGAAAAGACTGTTGATAGTGTTTGTGATACCGAGATAACAGAGCTCTTGGCTTTCGTCGATGGCGTAGTTGTTCTTCCGGCCAAAAGCCTTTCCGATGGCCAAGTGCTCAAGGGCTGAAGCTACAAGAGGGGCAATTGCTCTGGTGGTAACCCTAGAGACGAGGTCTCCGGCAGGAATCTTTGGCGCTTGAAGACCGTTGGCCTTGACCTTGCTGATGGCCCACAAGGAGTCTTCTCGGTCCTTGTTGACCAAGAAACTGATTGTCGTGTAGATGAGCAAAAGGATAACCGCACGGCTGCTGCAAGCGAATTTTATTGCTGCGCTCTTCTTTCCCCACTTCTTTCCGATGAACTCGAGGATGTACAGCATCAAAATGCCACTGAACCCAATAGCGATAGTAAGAGGCTCCATTTCCGGTATGCGTGAGAGAACGTTACTGATGATGGCCGAGGTGCCTGAGGGAACATCGCTTAGGCCCACAAGCGAGCCAACCTGGCCCAAAAGGATCGTAATGGCAGCTGCAGACAGGAATCCGGACAAAACTGGGACGGAAATGTATTCCAAGATGAAACCGAGTTTTAGCAGTCCAACAATGAGAGAGTATATGCCGACCATCAACGCGACTGCGGACGAGATGTCTTGTGCAGCAAATCCTTCCGTCTTGAGGTCGGTGATAATCTCCGCGGTAAGGAGACCCATGATGGAAGTCGGCCCGGTGGAGAGATCTAGATCAAGGTTAGAAAATGAATACTCGTGGGCATGTTAATCGTTAACCACGCTCGCACTCGCCTTTCGAAGTTCCCATGACGACGTAAATGGCAGCTGGTAACCAGCTAGAGTAGAGGCCAAACTCCCCAGGGATTGTGGCTATCTTCGCATAGGCCAAAGCTTGGGGAATCATCATAACACCAATCGTCATTCCTGCAATGAAATCGGACAGAAGCCATTTTAGGTGGTACTGCGGAAGCCATTGAACAATCGGAACTTTTTCGATGAGATACTGCCCAGTTGCTTGGGGCAATCTTGGTAGTCCTGAGGCCACCTTTCTCCGAATTGTGTTGATGGTGCTGTCTGTCTGGAAATCAGACTTGGCGTTCTGGATGAACTTCATGGTGATTACTGTCACTGTGTATCTCCTTACGGAAACGAAGTCTGAAGAGTCGTCTAGGTAAAGAGGAATAACAAGTCCGTCACGTAATCATAAAGGTCAAGACAACACACCTGATCGAACGAACCATTCACTTCGACGGTGAGATCAATGCCTTTTATCAGATGTCTCTACGTAAACGGTTTTCTTGCCGTACGGTCAGACACCATAGCCTGAAATGATAGAAGCCGAGATCTACTACCCAGAAAGGGCGAAGCATTGGGATGACTGATTTCATGCATTAAACTTCGAGTGACTTTCCTATGCCAGCTGCGGCGAACAAGCTACCAGGAAATCCCCTCCTCGCCTAGATGTTCCAAATTATTCCGATGCCAAATTAAGAACTGTGCGTTCTCTGGTGTGCGCTCCTCGTCGATGATTGGCCTTTGGTCTATTTGGCTCCTTATTTAGCCACGGCAAAAGCTTGACTGTCCGCGGACAACAGATATGATCCTGTACCATTCGAGTCTGCGGTAGTCTCCTTGTCAAGTAACAGGTTTCCGGCATTTAGTATGGTGCTGGATAAGCCTGAGAATGGCTCTTGAGATCTCAATACTGCTTGCGCAAAGACATCTGCTCCACATCGGCACTTGAGATCTCCATCATTTGCGCCAAGGATAAAACGCAGAGTGGGTTTGGGTAACCCCGGGACGGGGGTAGCCGACGGGTATATAGAGCGGTGCTATCAGAGGTGGCTTGGACTTGGATTAAAGAGCTTGACTGGTTCAAGCTTCAGATGAAACAGGGAGTCCCCGCCTCAGAGCGGTACGAACGCAAGTCAGTTGTATGGCTATGAGCCCCGCTGAGGAAACATGTATGTGTGTGGGGGTTCCCAGCATTTCGAGATTGCTGTGAACGGGACTGGGTCATCCTTCTCGCCTGGTTTGCCGTCTGATGATGTCAGTCTTGATCACTTGCCGCCTCTTCAGGACGCACTGGGGATGGACATTCCAACACCCGACACCAGGTTGCTTCACAACATGAGACAGATCCTGGTTGAGATTTATTTTAGAGGAATGGTTTCCAGGGTTGCTCTTAATAGGACCGAACTCCAATTCTCGATACAATCATCCGACTGGCTTCAACGTTCCAACTTCCAGCCAGGAATATCAATCCGTGCTGCGTCTGATTACATGTAGCCTCCGAACTGCGATTCAAGCCAGCTAGCAGTGAGCTAGCAGGAACACTACCTACTCATCTAGCCCCTATCAGTGTTATTCGCTAAAAGCCCTAAGATAGTTGTGATGGGAGCACGTTGTTGGAAACGTCGTTGGATGTCAATAAGTTGACTTCGCATACGTTTACATTTCTGGCCGCTTACTCGGCGCGTGGGAGAACGCGTTATTCAAACCTCATTATCTCAAGTCGAATTCGAGCCTCGTTGAAGTTATGTTGGATAGGAATCTTACGCCAAGGACAGCCTGTGATCGCATTTTTGACTGTCCAGTGACTCCATACGTCCAAACTCTTCCAAACTCAGCTGAACGAAGAAGGTCCGCCCTACAATTCATTTGACGTGAGCACGTATAAACTTACTGTTCGCTGACATGAGCCAGGGACAGACCCCGAATCAATTCCAGGGATGCCGAAAACGACTGGTTGGCTGAGTTTATCGTTCCAGAGATATGATTAGATGAGCGAATGAAAATGCGTTGCTGGGGTCTTGACAGATGATTCTCAAACCCTGCTACCACGTGAAGTGGCAATTTTTGAGACGCGAGCATAGCATGTTATATTGGGCATGGATTAGAGTCGTATTCTCCTTTGGCTTGCTATCAACTCCTCGAGGAGAAGTTCCATGTAGGTCACATTAAAGGTAGATAGCCATACAGCTCATGTTAGTGCGATGAAAAGGGGCTACAGCAGCTCGGGATCCGAGCGCAGCGGTGGGCGCGCCTGCGGTCTCTTTCAACCGTTACGTTGCAAATGGTTTTTGGGGCCAAATACAAGAAGGTACCCAGTATTATCAATATCTTGTTCACATCTACACTTCTTTGATCAGTCACACTCGACTGGAGTTAGTGCATCTTCAGCCATCGCTTATGGGCATGATATTTGCACTCAATGAATCAATGCCTTTGCCTGTAGGGCACTTAGCAACCCTTCTCCTTCATCGAGATGAGTGGCTCTTGCGAAGCTCTCGTTGAAACGTGCCCACGGTGTTGAAGCCGCTAGTTCAATTGCTTCGTCAATTATAGGTTGGAACGCGATTAACATTGCAGTCTCATGGGGGGAGAACCGATGCCCTTGATTCACAGAATAGGTTGCTTCTCCGTGTGGGTCGGATCCGGCCAGTATGGAATGGTCGCACTGACAGAAGGCTGCATTGATGCGCCTCAGGGGCTTCAGCCGATATGATGGGCCTTTAATGCTCCACTAACCGGTGGGCTTAGGTACCTAGCGGCGCAAATCATGGGGTGCGGAACAGCGAGACAAAAGCTTAGCTATTGCGGGGGTTCCTGGAACAGACCTACATTGAGTGGAGGAAGCCGGGGAGACCACCGCAGGTCTAGAAGAGCAATCCTCCCAGGAATCGTCGATTTATCACAGACTGTGAAGATGTTAGGCTTCTTGGAGAGCCCACATTGACTTAGAAGCCTTTGAGGTATCTTTGCCACTTGAACGATGTGACTTTCCTTTACATTGTGATCGCGTCCGAGGCACTGCTCGGCATCTAAGTCTTAGCTCTCAATCGAGTCTACTTGAACGGCGAGGACAGTAAAATCAGCAAAACAGTTGTACTGGTTGTGGTCATTGATCTAGGAGTCTCTATCATATCTGTCTGGCGGGTGCCCCTTGAGTCCCTCTCGTGCCTTTGAAACCTCTCGGTGTTTGACAATTTTTCGGAACTTTGATTCACAGCCCATGAACTAACTGGCTACGTACTCAAGTCAGAGTGACCACTATGATCATTTACTCACAACCCAATCAGGGGTTGATACTCTTGCCTCTTGATTCTGTTAACTAGTTTGACGTAAGGTGTGAGCTGTAAGTGTGTAACAACGGAGCATCGTGAAAGGCTAGCTTGTATTTTGTTGGTTGATCTAAACTTAGAATTGAAGGCGGAAGAAGATCAAAACAGCACATCGAAAAGGGGCGGACAGACGAATGATGGGGGGAATTGTTGGTCAAAATCTGTTTCTGTGCTTAAATAATTCGAAATTTCCCCCCTCGCCAATACAACAATCTCATCCACGTTCTCATACTTCTCCTGCCATTGTCCGACTTCACAAAGGGGGTGCGCGATAACTGTTTTCGTCGCCGAGCAGAAACATTCTGATGGCTTTCCTAGACAGTGACTTTCGAGTTTTACTCTACTTCTTGCAAGGCAGCCACTTGATATTGATCTGTTGGGTAAACGCTACAGTGGCATCATCGTCGGTGATCGAGCCGTAGGCCTGTGGGTTCTTGGACGTAAGAGCAATTCGATTATTGACGTTGAGGATGCCAGTGGCACCACAAGGCGAATAGATGAGAGCCGCGGTAGGAATAGTGTCTTGCTTGGTATAGACCTGGCCGTCCAGCCAAATACCCCCTCCGGCGATGGAGGTCTGCGTTGTAGTAGTGGCTGCGGCGTCTTGGGAGAAGAAGTACGTCGAGTAGAATGTTCCGGTAACCCCATCCTCAAGTTGAGCGTATCCATGGTATGTGCTGTCCACAAGAGCGAACTGAAAACCGCCTGGATACTTGAGACTGAGATGGAGAGCACAGTTCTTGGAGCGTTCGGCAACTGAGAGTCCCGGTCCGATGTAGGTTTGGAACTTGTCGAAACCAAAGGTGATGACTGTACGGTCTGGAGAGATTGTGGTGGAAACGGAGCCTTGGGGGCAACCGCTTCCTGAGAAACTTGCGCTGACGATCTGGATTTCCTTCGGATCAGGGGTGTCGGACGCTCCAGTGGGACCCAAGGGGATAGCCACGGCCAGGGCCACTAGGAATAAAGCAAGAAGTCCTTTCATTTTGGGTTTTCTGTCGAATAGAGTGTGGAGTAATTATGAAGAAATACTGGTTACTTGGTGGTATGTACACTTTTTTGTTGAGGTTCGATGGAACAGTGGTGAAGATCGTAGTCTTCAGGTCGCTGTCGATCTCGTATATTTATATCCGTATTTGAGAGGCACACATAGTCACCCGCGAGCTGGAACAATAATTGATTTCCAGATTATTCTTCTCGGGCTCGAGGTTCAATGAGCCTGTCGGATATGAGACACAACCTCAACAACAAGCTTCTCGCGGTTCTCACCTCGCTTAGGAATGCAGCCGTTCTCGAAGTTGCTCGTATAGGTACTGGAGACTGACACGATACCTCGCGTGTATTCCCTTTCAACCTGCATTGCACCAGGCGGGTATGTTTCTGGGAAGACCAAATGAAATTAAATTGGTCACAACATAATCCATCAGCTGACCACTGTGCCAGGACGCCACAAAATGGGGATTCGAGGCTATGGAATAACCGTGCCAATGATCTTGAAGGGAGGCCATGTTTGGAAGCCTTGACGACCTGAGATACATTCGGCAAAAACAATCAGAAATCCTCTTGGATACTTTACACAAAAGAAGTGAACCTTTTAAGCTCCAAAATGAAGCACTTCTATATCACAAGATACCAGAAAAGATGGCAACCACTTTCGACGAGCCGACGAGGTTTCACAGACCCTGCCTTGTGTTTCGGCACAACCATGGTCAACTATCAGGACTGGAAACTGGAAGTCAATCATTCTCAAATATTGATTTTTCAGATTGATCGCCGAAATTGATATCCTTGAAAAGGCTTAGTTTAAAGCAAGCTATATCCAAAAGACATCGCGGCATTGGTGATTTAATCACTGCGCGAGATGCCCGAATCGTCTCCTGGAAACAGCAACGGAAGCGCCGGCGCTACGCATTTTCAAACCTCGATGTTGCCTGGGCCAACCGAGGTAACATCGCTCAATGTGGTGAGCATATTGGTTTTAGTGGCCCTGGATCATGTTCTGGCGAGAAAATGCCTCTTTGCGCTCGAAGTGAATTTAGCCTGGAGCCCTGCAAGTTTTGCCTCATTGTTTGTGCCTTATTGTTTGTAGACTCTGGCGAGATGTAATTGGTCCGGGTGTGACAACTTGCAGAAAGCGGCGTTTACTATTACTCTTAGGCCGAAATTAAGTCTCTTGGATTGACTCTGCTGGGCACCAGATACCCTCCGAGGGGGGGGGGGGGGGGGGGCTCTTCATGAGATGTCGCTCGCATTCTTAGGCCTCCAGCAGCCATCGTACCTCCTTAACGGGACTTCGCTTTTGGGAATGCCGCAGGACCAGACAATCAAACCCCGAATGGCTTTTATTTGGGACGAAGTAGCGACATGATGGTGTGGCTCCATAAAGATTCGAACCATCCAGCTGGAGCTAGGTGTCAAATGATCAAAGTTCCCTAGCCTGAATGTATTATCCAGAGATTCACAGAAACTAGGAAGTAGGCGGCACTATCGAAGCCTACCTTGGGTAGCTTACTCCCGGCTATGGGTGTTACTCATGTCGGTTCGAGATATCAGTCAATAGTGTCAAGAGATTTGAAAAATGTGTCAGTGGATTACAGGATCAACTCCGGCTAGGTCTAGATCCCAGCGTAGCTATTTTAGTCAAATTCATCTAATTCCTCATTATTTTGCCGACGATACTTGGCTCACGAGCTCTCAGCCTGCTTAAGAAGGCCTTCCAGGTTGATGCTCTTGGGCCGCTCAATGGGCAGTCCCAATGCTCGGTCCCAGATTAACTGAGCAAGGGGTCCCAAACCGCGGGAGACACCGAAGGTGGCGGTGTAGTACAGGGTCTCGTGGAAGCCGTAGTGATGGAACAGAACTCCAGAGCTTGAGTCAACATTAGGATAAGGGTTCTTGGTCTTGCCATGCTTCTTGAGCACTTCGGGGGCGATCCGACTGTTCTTTTCCACGAGTTGAAAGACAGGGTCTTGCGCAATCTCGGGTCGGGCAGCGGCATAATCCATGAGAGCCTCGAAACGAGGATCGGGTTTCCGGAGAACGGCGTGGCCGTAGCCAGGGACAACTCTGCCGGAGTTGAGGGTCGACCACAGGTAATCTGTAACGTCCTTGTCAGAGTAAGACGAGGGAATGTTGTCCTTCATCTGTAGGATCCAGCGAAGAACCTCTTGAGCGGCAAGTCTACATGGAGGATTAGCGTTGGCCTGTCATTGCAGCCGTGATTGACGGTGACTACATACCCATGAAGAGGCCCTGCAAGACCTTGGAGACCAGCGCTGTAGCTAAGGAAGGGATCGCTAAGGGCGCTGCCAACGAGGTGAGTGGCATGGGCGGAAACGTTGCCGCCTTCGTGATCTCCGTGCAGAGCAAGGTATAGTCTGAGGAGATCTTGGAAGTTCTCGTTTGCCTTGTCACCCTTTCCAAGCATGGCAGCGAAGTTGTAAGACCAATCCTGCTCCAGGTCGACTTCTGCGGGGAGGGCACCGCCGCCGCGGTAGGAGTTCTGGTAGATCTTGGCAGCGATCGTGGGCAACTTGGCCAGCAGCGAGATGGAATCGTCGAAAGTAGGCTCCCAGTAGTCAGCCTTGTTGATACCCTGCTCGTATGCCTTGGCAAACTTGGAGGTGTAGTTGAGGGCAGAGACCGCAATGGCGAATTGGGTCATGGGGTGCAGGTCCTTCGGGAAATCATCGAGGAGCTTGTTGACAAAGGCGGGCAATTGAGCTTGCTCGGCCAATTCACGAGAGAACTGGCGAACTTGGTTTGTGGACGGGACCTGGCCTGTAAGAAGAAGCCAGAACATGGCCTCGGGCAACATTTCAGTTCCAGTCTTTCCCTTGGGAAGCTCCTTTTGGCAATCTTTGATGGTCCTGCCGTGGAACCGAATGCCTTCGTTCGCATCCAGGACGGAGCCCTCCCAAACCATGGCCTTAAGGCCTCGCATTCCACCCAGAGTGTTCTCAACCTTGACATCCCCAATGACTTTGGATGAGTGTGCCTTGACCTTCTTCAGGAGCTCCCGCTTGGCGGGAATGACACCCTTTAGTGTGGTCTTAAGGTCCGGTTCGGAGGTCGAATATTGACGTGCATTGAGAGCAGAGCGAGCTGCCAGGGGCTACATATTGTCAGACTATGTACCCATACCTCTGGCGATATTTGGTTGCTATAGGTTCAACTTACCCTCAGAGCTCCAAGAGCCCTGGTGCTCCTTGTGATGATCATAGCCATGGTTGCCGACCGAGGGAAGCTCCAAGGGAAGATCGGCGACGGAGAAGCTGTGAGGAGGGGTAAATAGCAGGATGAGGTAACCAGAGAAAGCCAATGGTAGCTAAATGGCTGCTCGATCAATCGGCAGGATCGGATCAAGTTCTTCTTGGGAGGAGTAGATGTTGAGACAAGCAACAGGTGATGAAAGTACGGTAGGAGGAGAAACAGGAAGAAAAGTCACTAGGAGACGGACGAGGAAACTTCACATTGTGCCGACTTAGCTAGATAAGCAGGTACCGCAGCAGGCCGAGACAAGACAGCTTGACCCGAGGTTGGGGAAGCCTGGGTGAGCGGCACTGACCTAGGTACCCCCGCGGGAGAGGGGATGTGTAAGTCAGCGCACCGCCGCACCTCGACGCACTTCGGACCGTCGCCAGCCATGCAGTTTACCTTAGCACTCAATAGCAGTGAAACCACCAGCCTCACGTTAAGGTAAGGTATGTTCTTATTGATGGCTTGGCTTGCTGAGCGGCGCTGGGCGACGCCGGCGGGGTTGTCTTCAAGGTCGGTGGGGGAGTGCACTGGAACGACAGGGGACGGGACCCCAGCTTTTTGCCCTCCTCCTCCACGTTTGGCGCGGGCAGTGCGGGTTCAAGCGGCCGGAGCGTCATTGCTCACATTCCGTGCGCCGTGAGTGGTCGGGGAAGCTCACGGACCCATATTTGCTTCACCTTTGCCCTCCTTCTCCACGTCGTTGGCACTGTGAGTCTGTGACCGATGAGGGGAAAAGAATGGGCCGAGGCAAGCCGACGCAACTGCGGATCTTTGGTGCCATCCATTGGCCAATGATAATGCCTCCTGATGCCCTTGCACGTGGTGACTTTCGATCTTGCCGCTGCTTACCAAGGCTGTTGATTCGCTTTTGCCCGGCTAACACTCGCCGAAGTTGAGCGCTCACATTTGCTCAGTCCATTTCCCACGTTATTTCCACAGAGCTTCTCTTATGTAACATCCATTGTCCCGAGTGCCGAGTTGTTGCCTCTCGGATTTGCTTAGGTAGAAACCTGCCTCGCCGGCGATACGACGCTAAACTCCTGGTAATAGACAGGCACCTTTACTCTACAGAGTGAACCACGACTGAGGAAAGCCTTGCGAATCGTATCTTTCACTTCTACCACGCAATTTGTACTATCATTGCACTCCTACCCATCAACGGGAACAAGACACGACAATGATGCGACGAGTTGCTGCGCGAGCAGTCACCCGGAGGGTTCCTCTCATCAGACCGTCTTCAATACCCACTATTGCCGTACGCTGTATCTCGACAACTAGGAATATGGCTCAAGCTCCGGCAAACCTGTTCCCTGCCTCCGCCCCTCCTAGTGATAACTTCCAACTTCTTCCCGAGTTCAAGAAGGCTGGCGCCGCTGAAGATGAAGTCTACGAGGCGCAGATCAAAGAGGTTGAGGCATGGTGGCAGTCACCGAGATACGAGGGAATCAAGCGGCCATACAGCTCGGCCGATGTAGTTTCCAAGCGCGGTTCGCAGCATCAGTCATACCCGAGCTCCGTCATGGCGAGGAAGCTCTTCAACCTCGTCAAGGAGAGGGAAGCCGAGGGCAAGCCCATTCACACGAGTACGCACACTCCGCTCCTTGCCTCTCCATAAGATTGGCAAATGCTGACCAACATCGCTTTGTAGTGGGAGCCATAGATCCTGTCCAGATGACCCAGCAAGCCCCTCACCAAGAAGCCCTGTACATCTCAGGCTGGGCCTGCTCCTCTCTCCTGACCTCTACGAACGAGGTCTCCCCCGATTTCGGTGATTACCCCTACAATACCGTACCGAACCAGGTCCAGCGTCTCGCCAAGGCCCAGTCGATGCACGACCGGAAACAATGGGATTCTCGACGAAAGCTCAAGGCCGAGGAACGCGCAAAGACCCCGTATGTCGATTACCTGCGACCCATCATTGCCGACGGCGATACTGGGCATGGCGGCCTCTCCGCCGTCCTCAAGCTCGCCAAGCTTTTTGCAGAGAACGGCGCGGCAGCGGTGCATTTCGAGGATCAGCTCCATGGCGGCAAGAAGTGCGGTCACTTGGCCGGCAAGGTTCTGGTGCCCATTGGGGAGCACATTAACCGCCTCAATGCTGCCCGTTTCCAATGGGATGTCATGGGCTGCGAGAACCTCGTCATCGCCCGCACCGATTCTGAGAGCGGCAAGCTCATCAGCAGTGCCATTGACGTCCGCGATCACGAGTTCATCCTGGGAGTAGCGGACCCGAGCTTCGAGCCCCTCGCCGAGACAATCCAGGCCATGGAGGCCAAGGGCGCCGTCGGTGCCGAAATCGATGCTTTCGAGGCCAGCTGGGTCAATAGCACCAAGCTCGTAACTTTTGACGAGGCCGCTGTGGCGCACATGCAAAAGGAGGGCGTTTCCCAGGACAAGATTGACGCGTACCTCGAGGCGACACGCTCGAACCGCGACATGGGAATCTCCCAGCGCCGCAAGCTCGCCAACGAGCACACCTCGACGCCCGTCTACTTTTCCTGGGACGTCCCCCGCACACGCGAAGGCTTCTACCACTACCGCGCCGGCATGGACGCCGCCACGAAGCGCGCCATTGCCTTTGGCCCCTACGCCGACCTCCTGTGGGTCGAGACGGGCGACCCCAACGTCAAGGTCGCTACGGATCTGGCCAGGGCCGTCCGCGCCGTCTACCCGGGCAAGGGACTCGTCTACAACCTCAGCCCTTCGTTCAACTGGATGGCACACGGATTCACAGACGAGACGCTCAAGAGCTTCATCTGGGACATTGCCAAGGAAGGGTTCGTGCTGCAGCTCATCTCGCTCGCTGGCCTTCACTCCAACGCCACCATCACAAACGAGCTTGCGAGGGACTTTAAGAAGGACGGTATGCTGGCGTATGTGAATATTGTCCAGAGGCGCGAGAAGGAGGGTGGCTGTGACGTCTTGACGCATCAGAAGTGGAGCGGCGCGAGCTACATTGATGGGATCCTCGGGGCTATTCAGAGCGGCAGCTCGAGCAGCAAGAGCATGGGCGAGGGCAACACTGAGAGCCAGTTCCACTAGAGGACTATCTATGACAATGCATAGGGCGGCGTTGCGGAATCTTCTAGCGTTTTCAGGATATCATTTTGTCGTTTCTTGATGTGCATCTCTCAACTACTCACCCATATGTAGCAGCCGGTGTATGGAACCATAGCTGTAAAGCCCCGAGTCTAGCAGATACAACAAGATTATTGGTGTTGCAAGCTTCTTGAGAATAATTGATTTAAATTGTCTATGCACAGTTTCATCATCATGGCCATTGGCCGTGTATGCCCCGGTGTCTTGCCCAGCGCCCTAAACTCCAACCCAATACGGTATCATATCGCGAAAATCGGATTCAAACAAGCAGCGCATCGCAACCTTACTCGAGGCTGGTGCGGCTAGCGTTGTTGATGGGGGCGGGCGCCGCGGGGCCCTCGGGGGTAACGTAGGCCTTGGTCATGCCGCCATCGACGACCATGTCGTGGCCGTTGACGAAGCTGGACTCGTCGCTGGCGAGGAAGAGAACAGCCTGTGCCTGCTCAATGGCCTCACCGAAGCGGCCGGTAGGGAAGTGAATCTCGCGGCGCATGCGCTTGGGCGCGTCGTCGCCGAGCCAGTCCTGCAACAGAGGGGTGTTGAGAGGCGCCGGGCAGAGGGAGTTGAAGCGGTAACCCTCACGGGCGTGGACCATGGCGAGCTCACGGGTAAGAGCGAGGACGGCGCCCTTGGAGGCGGTGTAGGCAAGCTGAGGAGTGGCAGCACCGACAAGCGCGACGACTGAGGCGGTGTTGATGATGGAGCCCTTGGTCTTGTTGTTGCGGCGGAGTGCGAGAACGGCGTGCTTGCTGCCGAACCAAACACCCTTGACGTTGATGTTCTGTGTCAGATCCCAGATCTCCTCGGGGGTGTTCACGGCATCGTCGTCCTTGGCGTGCATAATTCCGGCATTGTTGAAAATAATGTCGAGTCCACCCCAAGCATCAACGGAATCGATGAGGGCCTTGACCTGGTCTTCCTTGGAAACATCGGTAACCTATGATGGCAAGGAAGAAATCGTCAGCAAAATGGAACACTCTAATCATTGGTTTCGTCTTGTGTCGTGTGACGAGGCAAGAGACGAGACACGAAGAATGGCGGGGCATGGCGGGGTAATTCTTTTTTTCCGGGTTGTGGAGTGTGCAGGTGTGCTGGGTTGTTGTCACTGCGTCCAGTGTAGTGCAGTGCATTGCTGTCGGCGTTTGATTTGGTGCACGCCGGAGCGGCGGGAATGGGATCTTCCAACACTTTTCATTCGCGGCCAGACTCAACGTACCTTGGTCTCAATTCTAGCTGACGGGAGCAGCGACAGAACCTTGGCCTTCGCCTTCTCGAGTGCCGGGGCAGAGATATCGGCCATGGCAACGCTGGCACCCTCCTTCGCAAAGAGAATGGTCGTCTCCAAGCCAATGCCACTGTCACAATTGCTTGTCAGCTTATCGGATCCTGTATACCATGTGTGTATGATGCGGTGAACGTCCAGCCACTTGGGACTCATCCCGATGCGCCGTGCTGATAAGGCGCCTCTGAGACCAGACCATGAGGGGTTGCAACATTGCATTGGATGTCCTTACCCAGCAGCGCCAGTGACGACGGCGTTCTTGCCAGCCAGGCGACCTCCAATCTCAGCAGGAACGGAACCCATTTCAACGGTGTTTGTGTTTATTTCGGAAGGTGTCTTTTGTGTTGGAATGGAGAAGTTGTGATGTTGAATCGCAAGTCACAGATGGTAAATCGCGAAGTGGCGGAGGGACGAGTTGGGGTTCGGAGGTTCTGATGTGGTAGTCGAAGTGCCGTTGGTAGCTCGGAGCTCTAATAAGTTGGAACAAAGTGTGTTGATGAGAAGAGACAAGAACGAATGGTCACCACGATGCGACGGACACGATGTGTTTAAAGAAATCAGCAAGCCGGGGCTGGTCTAGTAGAATGGAGCCGAAGAAGGATAGAAGGCCGTCGTCTGGCAAGAAATGAGTCAAGGAAATCCGGGGTCCAGGCCACTTCTTGCCGCCCTGGCCAATTTCCATGGACTAAGACAGAATGATGGACGGGATTGCTAAGATAGTCGCAAACACGGAGTAGGCACTGGATACAAAGCGCGCAAGCGCGGTACGGATACATATCGAGATACACCAGACATCAACGCCCACACCCTTCCCAGCTCACGATTAGCTGCTCGAGCCTTCCTCTGGCGAGATAGATCCGACAACGGCGCATCGGGAACACCATCTCGGCTCCCATATGTGACATGGGGTGAAGGGGGGAACGGGGTGACGGGGTGCAGCAAGGACCGTCCTAGGTTGGCAAGTTGGGCAGGCAAGCTGCGCATCGGTGCCAGGGCCGTGGTGTCCCTACTACCTGTCGTGCCTGTCCAGCGGTGCAGGACTGTGGAAAAGAAACGACTTGGGTCGTGATCGATAGACCGTCCGACTGCCACCACTGATCAGAACGGAGCTTGTCGGTCAACGATAGGCGGCATCGCATGCGTTGGTGGAATTCCCAATACGGAGCATAAAACGTGTCGACGGGCGCAAGTTCCGATATCGCGTTATCTCTTATCAGTGGGTCAGACCGCGGCGTTGCATGACGGACGTCCAAGTCAGGAACCAACCCCTCCGTGTCTGATGGAGGGGGGGATGAGAGTGAGTGAGAGCGAGAGAAGAGACACTGTGGTAAGGTTGGGTGAGGTGTCCCTAGGCGAGAGGGTGAGTCGAGCGAGCGCTACCTCCCAAAGGTCGGCTGCAGCTTTCGCGGCATGCCTTATCTCTCTATCTTGGAGACATAAGAAAACCCCATCATCGGTGGACGTTGAATACCTTGTAGTCGAACCAGTTGGGGAACAAAGGAGCGAGACCCTATGTGCATGGTTCCGAGAGTGCAGCTGGATTGGTGAGCTAAAGGTAAATCCAAGCCAATAACATCGAATTGCGAGAGCTAAGACTCAGAGTTATCGGGCTAGGAGTAGACCAAGAAAGGCACAGACTCGGGATCTGCTGGACTGAAAGTTGATCAGACAAGTCGCCACTGAGCGTCTCGTCAGGTGTCAAGGTGTGTGTATGTGTCCGTAGTCCGGACGGTGTAAGATTGGGCGGCATGGCGGCAGAATGCAGGCAGAGTGAATACGGTGTGCGTCTGTAACCGTACCATCCGGAAACACTTGGTGACTTGTGAAGTCGAAGGCGGAGAGGCGCAAGGCAAGCGAAGCGGTAATGGAAGCGGTCAGTTCGAGCCCCTCCACCCCTCTCAGGCTCACATCGTCATGTGGGCAGCCAGGGGGCCTCGACGGTGAATGAGAAAGGTCCATGTGGTGTTTGAGTCCGGACGCATCGGAGAAACCATTACCATTCACAAACTCATCATTCGTGGATCGTGGCAGATCGCGGCTCGGGACCGCGCTGAGGGGTTCCCCGAGTCGAGGGGCGGCGGCGGTGCCGATAGACGCCTGGCATTCGGGGGGGTAGACTGTGTGAGGGCGGCGGTAGAACACTGATTTCAGTTGAGCGAGCAGGCGGCAGTACGAGAAATGGAGACGAAGATGCGCATGTACTCGAGTAATGTCATTGTTGACGATTGTACAAGATCAAAGAAGGCATTTGCATTTGCCGCGCTGGCGACAAAGAAGATGCGCAAAGAAAGCTGTGTGTGGTATCAGCGGACAATAGACCATGACAAGGGTAGAAGCGATAATAGCGGGCTGTGGAGGCAGTAGAGGGGTCAATGACTGATGAAATTGAATCCCCATCGTGAACCCCTCCATTTCAGAACCCCCGTTGTCGGCAAGTCAAGCGCGGAGGATCTGGCCATCATGGGGCCAAGAGATCTATCTGGGTTCGGGGATGTTCCTTTTGGCATCGACTTGCCGAGTGCCGCGGTCTCAGGTCAATCAATCAACAGCGCGGCAGCATACGGGACGGGAAATGGCTGGCGTGGGGTAAGATTGGCGTTTGATGAATTGGCGACGGTGATGAAGTTCACAGAGAGGTGGTGATGGTGGTGATGGTGGTGACTGAGGTGGAGAAGACTGAGAGCAATCTGAAAGTTGGGAGAAAGGAAGGATAGGTGGACAGAGCAAGAGGCAGCGTGCGAGGAAACATGGAGAAGATATTGGATCTCACAAAAAAATCTCTCATACTCACACAGTGATGACTACTAAGTTGTAGCCAGCTGCAACAGCAAGTGCCCCCAATGGCGGTTGAGACAATTCCATTATTTTCGTCACAATCCAGCAATAGCATCCCAGATCACTTTCCTGCATCCTGCCCATCCAGGCTGTGACTTACCTAAGACACGCATTTACTAGATGGAAGCCGCCCATGGGATCCTGCCATTCTGATGATTTGATCGAGGAAGGCGTGTTCCTGCCTGAGGTTGAGGACTTGACACTAAGGTAAGGACTCGGCAGGAGGCAGAGGGACGTACCGCGGTCTAGCCAGCTAGGTCTGTGCGTGACTGTCGCAATGACGCACCTGGAAAGTCACCGTCCCTCCCCTCCTTCCTCGCTCTGTGCCGCTGGGTGCCGCTCACCTGCGAATGATTTTCCCCGCGTCGAACCGAGAGGCAGGCGGGAAGGGAAGCAGGTGTCGATTGCCAAGAAACAAGACAACATGGAACAGAACGGGAAGCAGCTCACGCGGCTCGATACCTTACCTTCCATACTCAACATGCCCGGACCAGGATGCAACGCAGGTGACATGCTGCCTTGAGTAAACAGATTGGCGCTCCGGGACGATGTCATTGCTCACTTGTTGGAAGCGATGTTTAGGTAAAGCGTAAACCGCAATCAAGGGCAAGTGCGAGGCATGGCAAGGTTACTTCCAGGTTGTTAGCGTCACTCGGCTTCCCCAGCTCCCCCAAATCCCCAATTCCATTGGCCGCGCGCTCCCTTATCGGCGGGACAATCCACACCAGTTGCCGCAGACGAGGGAACCTTGGGACCAGTCAAGGTACCTACCTACCCACCTACCTTTCTATGGCCAGATACCTTCCGATCTATGGGAGTAAACATCCGGGGGGTGCGCGGGCAGTGTGCAGCGGCGCGAGTCGTCCTCCTGCTGCTCAGTGCTCGCTCACTCCGTAAAGTACATTCCCACGGATAACATACCTCTCCAAAGATACGATAATTGCTCCGTACCGCTGGCTCTCCACGTCTTTCCGCGTTCCCTCAAGATCCCGACCTCAAGTCCCTCAAGTCCCTCCGTCTTCAGTCTCTCGTCTCGCTCAGGACCCACGATCTTGTTCCGCCTCGGTCTGCTTCTCGTGTCTCTTGCGCGCTCTCCTGAGCCTCCCTCCCTCTCCTCTACCGCATCCTACTTCTAGACATCTTCATTTATCAGCTCGTACGCACATAGAAAGTAGCAGACGCTTCCTCCCGTCTTTCTACCACGACAGACTTTGCTACTACCACACCTCCAACTCCAACTCCAAGCCGCGAGCTTTCGTCCCATCCGTCGCCATCCCAAAGTCAATTGATAGCTTCGTTACACGCGCGCTCTTTTACCCATTCCACCTTAATACACAATGGCGTCGTCCAACGAAGCCGTGACTATCGAGTCGCTACCCGAGCTTCTCAAGAATGATAACAAGGTCAAGCTTGCCGGCATCGATGTCGACGGCATGCTCCGAGGAAAGCTGGTGTCCAAGAATAAGTTTCTGTCCGTCGCCAAATCAGGCTTTGGCTTCTGTTCTGTCATCTTTGGCTGGGATATGCACGACATGACATACATCAAGGAGCTGAAGATCAGCAATGCCGAGAACGGCTACCACGATCTGATTGCCATTCCCGATCTCTCCAGTTTCCGCCGCATCCCCTGGGAAGATAATGTGCCTTTTTTCTTGGTCAGCTTCTTCGACCCGGACACCCAGGAGCCTATTTGCGCATGCCCTCGTGGTCTGCTGAAGAATGCTCTGGCTAAATTGCAAGCCAAGGGCTACGGTGCCATGGCAGGAGGTCAGTTTGCGAATGGGTCCCGTCAACGCCCTCATTCTCGTCGAGAAACACCAAGCTAACCGCGCGTTCTCACTGACAGCCGAGTACGAGTTCTACCAATTCAAGGCGCCTACCCGCTCCGCCGAGTCCACGAGCTCAACCGCCGGATACCTGCAAGAGAACCCCCCACAAGCTCTGCCGTCCCTTACAGAGGGCATGTTTGGCTACAGCTTGACACGAACGGTGCACAACAAGGACTACTTCTATGACATTTTCGAGACTTGTTCTCAATTCAAGTGTGACATTGAGGGCTGGCATACGGAGAGTGGCCCTGGTGTCTTTGAGGCAGCACTTGAGTTTGGAGAAATTGGACAGATGGCCGACAGAGCCAGCTTATTCAAGTACGTTGGCCAATATGTTTTGGATGGCATCTTACTGACCGCGTTTGTTGCAGGTACGTTGTCAAGTCGGTCGCAACGAAATACGGCATCACGCCGTGCTTCATGGCGAAGCCAAAGCAGGGCTTGCCTGGAAACAGCGGACACATGCACGTTTCCATTGTCGATAAGGATGGCAAGAACCTGTTCGCTCGAGAGACAAAGGATGAGAACGCGCCATACCCCGATGTCGCCAATCTCTCAGACCTGGGTCGGCATTTCCTGGCCGGCTTGCTGGAAGGCCTCCCAGATGTCATGACAATGTTGGCACCCACAGTCAACTCCTACAAACGCCTTGTCGAGAACTTTTGGGCGCCGGTGACAGTATCATGGGGCTTGGAACACAGAGCAGCATCAATTCGCCTCATCGCCCCGCCAACGTCAAAGCCTGGCGCAACGCGATTTGAAGTTCGTGTCCCCGGCGCAGACACCAACCCTTTCTTCGTTCTGGCAGCAATTCTTGCTCTCGGATGGCGAGGTGTAGAGAAGAAGCTCGAGATCCCCGTCCCGCCCTTGGGCAAGGGCGAGGATGTTGGCGGCAAAGCTGACAAGGGCGTGAGGCTCGCAAAGAGTCTGCGTGAAGCAAACGATCGTTTCATGCGCAAAGAAAGCATTGCAAGAGAAGTATTCGGGGACGACTTTGTCGATCACTTTGGTGGAACAAGGGACCACGAGATTCGGGTCTGGGACGAGGCCGTGACAGATTGGTATGTATTAACCCTTGGAGTAACATATGATGGCGATGGCGGTGATAAGCATGGCTAACAAAGCATCTACACAGGGAGGTAAAACGGTACATCGAAACGGTCTAGTGGTCCGGAGTTTGGCGGAGCGTGTTCTTTTACTGCTACTTGCTTGGATTTTTAAGATATTTTCATTCCATATCGGATCAGTCCGGGAAAGACGTCAAGCCACGCGACTATGGAGCTCGTTGGAGCCCTTGCCCATCTCACGAGAGGAACGGGGGGTTAGGCCTGACCTCTCCACTTCCCATGCCTTGGCTTCGCATCCTTACCTACCTTGCCCGGCGCTGTTCAAAGGTACCCTATCTAGATACCCTCTTCAAATGCCGACATATCGATACACGTATGGCGCAGCGTCAGCCGCGGCTATTTGGCCAATTCATACTGGCCAGTGAAGACATGTTTGAGAAAGGTTTTTACCGTGCAGAATGAGGGATGACATGGAAGTGAGCTTGATTGGTGGTATAAGATGCGCCTTTTGTGACAACTCGGTGCGCCGTTGCATGACCGTTACGAGCGAGCGAACCACTGATCCAATCCTGGATGGGGGAGCGCCGGAAGCTTATGATGAGACCCATTGCCTCCGCGCGGCGTGCCGAAGTGCCTCACAACTAGGTAATACATGCAAAAAATGTGATGTGCCGGTCGGCTGCTCCAAGTGGTCACACTCCTTTCATTGGCCCGCGATGGCTGAGTTGAGGCCTCATGTCGGTCAAGTTCGCCGCCCGTGACAAGTTGGAGACGTGAGTCAAGAGAGGTTCAAGTTTGTTGGTCGCGCCGCCGCAGCGCTGCCCCTCTCCTCTCCTTTCGGGGGCGATGCAATAGAGGGGATGCTGCAGCAACAACCGGAAGCTCCGATGCGGGTTCAACCTCGGTGTCCGACCATTGTCTGGCTGCACTCTGCAAGGTCCTCTTATCCTGCATTCATGAAAGGCCGACGACTGCTAAGGTGGGAAAGACGGCCTTTGTGGGCAGCGTTGACGGTGGGCCTAGCAAAGAAACGATAGAAAACTTCACGAAACACGAGATGCCAAGGACTGAATTCCATTTTGAGGGAATAAAAGCTCCCAAACCAACAAGCAAGAGGTACCGGGGTTCCCTCACAAGTACAATCTCATCAAGATATTGCCATTGACGTCAAGTACGTTAGAAGGAGCTGATATATTGATAACCAGAGAGAATCCGGATCTTGATGCTAGATACGGATAGTCCCCGAGCTATTGGCTTGCCTTGCCTCACCGCATCGATGAACCCATTTTTCATTTCGCCAATTATCAAATTCCATGATCCATGTGCCGAGCTGGGCTGGGCTTCTAGCCTTCTGGAAGGAAGGGAAGGGAAGAGCAGCGTTACTTCATGTAAACCACCACAGATAATGGGGCAGCGGGCTGGCTTCTGGTGTATCCGCAGAGACTAGCGTACATGATTGCCACGCCGTTAGCTCCGTTTGACAGGCAAACACTGCGTGGCACCCTGGGCGGTTGGAGCTCCCAAGGAAGGCAAGTCGACCATGGCCCCATGCCCCCTTGCCTTGCCCTCCCTCGTGGCTTTGGTGGGCAGCGAGAGTGTTCAAGTATGTAGTTGGGACAGTTTGGCAGGCCCTTTTTGCCATCGGGAGATGTCCGCTGGAGGGTGGTGGGTAAGCTGGTAAGTGACAAAGAAACGGTCATCACAATGGTCTCTCTCTTCGCGGTTGGTCCGCCGCTTCGGGCCGGGCTTCCTGCAGAACTACGACAGGGCACCAGCGATCTTTGTGGTGGAACTTGAGGGCTGGCGAGGAATCGCACCCGATGCCGCTCACCGTTCTGAGTCCTATCAACCGCCATGTCTACCACGTTGGTAATCGAGTCTTTCTGGAAAGGAGCGAGCAAGCGCCCTTGAAGAAAGCATCCTGCCGGCCAGCGTTGCATCCCGCCAGGACCATTCTAGACCTTCACTGTTGGGGTGGCATTCCGGTCCTTGGGAGACGTATTGAGACGTGCTTTGACTAGGCAGCTCCTTCTGAATGGTGTAGGTACTTCACACCACAGTACTCCCAAGGTAAGACATCAGTGGCCGAGGTCGTGAAGAGAATGCCAGGTTGAGCTTGGCTCCGGGTGACCCTGGAACATCCGAACAAGGTAGTTCGGAGGCGTGCCGCATCTTGGTATACCAGACGGCACGGCTTCGAGTGGACGAGAGATGTTTGTAACTATTTTTACACCGTACAGAAGAGGAGACGAGAAATACGAGTGAAGTGGGAATTACCACAAGAACAAGGTGACTATCCGACTCAGGATGTCTTGTGCGGATAAGAATACTGAGTCGTCAAATCGACACCTTTGCGCGTAAGATACGGGAGCTAGAGAGAATATGAAGTTTGAGGTATCCTAAAGAAACATTGCTGTCGTAAGCCCAGTGTCTTGTACCGGGATTTGGCTTGATTTGCGTTTCTCTTTGGCCGTTGTTTTCGCAAGTGTTCCCTTGCCCTGAAAATCATACCCGTGCTCCAAGCTCAAGTGCCATTACTACCCTGTCTTATTGTCTAATCCTGGCATTATTATCCGTACAACTGCAGGCAAGCTCAGGCCCTGCCCGTGTGAATACCTAGGCACAGGGTAGGGCAGGTTACCTTAGTTTTGAGAAGTTGAGATGGCTTGCCGCAAAGAGTAAATGCAACTTGCCAGCCACAGCCCAGCCGCCCCGTTGTTTTCTGGTCCCTCTCTGCATGCATGCACATCTTTGGTCGGGGGAGAAGAGGGAGGGGTGTTTCCAATGGCTCGAATTTATTTTTTTCTCTCTCGTTTTCGAATTCTCCATGGTTTTCACCAAGTCCTGGGTGGCACACACATTCCATGCTCTCTCTCCCATGCTCCATGGCCCGCCATCGATCGCCTCCCGCACTTCCCATGCTGTCTCCTCTCTAGCCAGTGACTCCTTACGGACAAGTGCTCCGATCAGAAGCCAAGTGTGATTTGATGGCGTCAGGTCCTGGCAGAGGAGCAAGGGGAAGGAAGAGAGAGAAAAGGAAAAAAGGATGTACAATGCGTGGAGGTTCCATCCATCGAATCCTGTCCAAGTCAAGTTCCTGAAGCATCCCGCGGTAAATGTCCATTTCCCTCATCAGGCCCTCTCTCCCCCCTTTCAAATTAGCCTTTCCCGTCTGGTCTTGTGCATTGCGTAGTCCTCGTCCCCTTTGTTCTGCCATCTTCCTTTGTCAACACTGAAGAGGCCAACGGGCTCCCCTTGTCTTTGGTTCCTAGTGATCTTTCATTGACTACCTACCTCATCGGTTGTCAAGGGGGTGAATACAAAGACATCAGCCAACCCTCGACGGCAAAACCACTTGATGTATCCGTCCTGATACTCTGTGCGTAACCCACCTTCCCCGCGCTGATATTGGCCTGGGTATTTCATCCATCATCTCTTGCGTTCCCTCCTATTCTTCTTTGGGGAATTTTTATTAGCCATCCCACGTGTGGCCATATTACACCCGAGGAGGCCGGGCCCACGACCGAGTCCCCATTTGAGAAATCTCGCGAGCAAAGACAACAACCGTGCAGCGAATCGCTCCATGAGAGTGACAGACGACAGAAGCTTCTTTGCAAACGTGAAGACACGATAGAGAACGACGTCTTCCATCAGCTGGCGCAAGTAGAAAATTCTAGTATCAGATTTTCAACGGATTTTTTTCTTTTCCAGCTCGACGAAATGGGTGAGGACGTTGACGCCGTTGGCGACCCCGGCATCGGCGATGGCGACGGACGTAGGGGCGAGGGTGCCGGTGCCACAAGAAACCGGACGGACCACAGGGACCGGAGGAGGCCGTCACGAACAGACAATGCTCAAGATGCCGACGACGATGATGAGGACGGTTCAGATGAAGGGTCTGATTTCAGCTCCGTATCTGTCGACGAGCTCCCGCCCATCCGCGCTTATGGTCACACATACCACGGTTCCGGTGTATTCCTAATGCCCAACGACGAATCCGAGCGCGCTCGTCTAGAAATTCAGCACCAGCTTTTCAAGCTGTGCCTCGAAGGTGGTTTGACAGCGGCGAAGCTCCCCAAGGATAGGCCTCTCAACATTCTCGACATCGGTTCCGGCACCGGCAACTGGGCCGTCGAAATGGGCGAGCAGTACCCCCTGGCCAAAATCATGGGCGTCGACATCTCAGCCGCACTCTTGCCCACGACCGTGCCGGCCAACGTTGCCTTTGAAGTCGAAGACGCAACCCAGGACTGGGCTCGGGAGAAGGATAGCTTGGACTTTGTGCACATGCGAAACATCGTCGGCGGGGGCGTCTCGGACTGGAAGGCGCTTTTCAGGCAGGCGTACGAGCACCTCAAGCCCGGCGGACAGATTGAGTTCGCCGAAGTGAGGACGAGGTACTTTGACCTGATTGACAGCAGCGGGGATGAGCCCGCTGCTCCCACGGTTGAGGAGAAGGATCACGGCGAGATGACGGCATGTCGCGAGTTCGAAGTGCGGTTCTCGGAAATGGCCAAGATTGCAGGCGTCGACTTTGACCCAACACCAAAGATCCCTGCCCTGTTTTCCGATGTTGGGTTTGAAAAGGTTGCGCGCTGGTCGGATCTGGTTCCCATACAGGCTGTGGGACATGATGAGAAGATGGTCAGAAAGGGGGCACAGTTTGCTCATATGCTAGAATACGGTATGGTCATGGTCCGCACTTTTGACGAGTCCATCTCAGTTGACTAACATTTCACCAGGCTTGGAGAACTACTCGTTGGCTGTATTTGCCAAAGGGGGTTGGGATGAAAACGATACCCGGAGTCTCCTGAAGAGAGTCCACAAGGAGTCGCGCGATACCGCAAACGAGGCGTATGGCAAAGTGTAGGTTTCTCCAAAGCAAGATTGTAGCCTGACCGGGAAACAGCTGACTGACTCTCATTCAATAGATCATTTGTCACGGCAAGGAAGCCTTTGTGATGAAGCTTGACACATTCGATTCTTTCTATAGATACCCAGTCTACATGGGCAGGATCATACCAATAGAAATACATACCTAATGAACTCACATCACTTGGAATCCTGGAGTAAGACTTGTCTTACCGCAGAAATGTTTGAACAATCCCACAGTCCTCTCAGCAACGATCTATTCACACTTCGATGCCGGCATGAACTACCACACCCCCGCGGGATTTGACCGACCCCGCGGTCGGTCGGTTATCTGCCGATGTGATCCCTTGATCGGCCACAGCGGACCCGAGTCAAAGACTCGGGCTTTCCTCGGTGCCAACCGGCGGTGGCTCATGTCGAGTCTAAATATGCACTCTAAACCTGTGCAACCCCCCCAAAACTTCCGATCAGCCTCCATTTCGCCTTTATCCGTGTCGCCCCCCTAAACCCGGTCCTGACTGGACAGGCACACACACACGCTATGCTTAAAGAGATCGACTTGGCTCAAAACAAAATGTGCCGAGCTCCAAACCCGCTACAGAAACTCCCGAGAGGCCTTGATCCCTGAATGTTTCACTCTGCCTGCCGCTGCAGCTAGCCTACGCGCTGCAAGGTTGGTGGTCCAACATGCCTAGACCCCCTCAGTTCGCCCGATGCCCAACGCTACTTTTCCTATTGTATCCTTGTCTTTTCTGCCCAGGCATCTTGAGGGAAATGCTCTGCTGTACGCAGTATGGTAAAGTACTTGCTGATGTGGTATCGTCGAACAATGCGTCAACCAGCTGTCACACTACTAATACAGACAGGAAAGTAGTATTCCGATGATCACACACCATGTTGCGCAAACTTTCATCGCCGGTCTGATTGACAAGTCACCTCTAAGCGTTGGATACCAGTCCCTCAGATGGACGTCAGTAAGTAGAATCCTACACTAAAAGAGGCTTAATGACTGGAACTATAAAGTATCGGCTCGGGTGTCGAATCGTGCCCTGCCTACTTCTACTAGGTAAGTGTAAGCCTCATGCCAGTCCATGAGTCTAAATAGACTCTAAATCGAGTCTAAACGCTGATCACTGCCCATCCATTAGGCATCATTTTGGATGCTTCTTTTGGGATCCTTGTTCCATTCGCAGCCGGGCGTATAACATTTGGACTTACGTGGCATAGCAATAGCAGCGTAGATGTCTCAAAGCAAGAACACGGCCATAGAGCCTTTGACGAGGGAGGCCTCTCGTCGGTTCAATCCATGATACGCCCGCCTTTTTATCTTGCATGAGGTCTTCAACTCGTTAATACGTGGCTCAGACATCAATTGTCATATTTCTTGAATTCCAAGTCATCCTACCTTACGCCGTTGAGCTGGGGAGCGGCAGTCTCCTCTGTCAGCACGTAATCCCGCACTGCACCCTTCCAATCACTGATCCTGACGTCCTTGATCTTGACCACGATGACTCGTACTTCCTCACCCGCGACAAAGCATCCCCTGCCACCATCCTCGGCCTGAACGCTTGGGTTGAAGCTCTGGCCTTCGTCAAATGTGTTGTTTTCCAGGTGTGCCTCGCGGTAGAACTTCTCCTCGTCCGAACCATTGTAAACCAATCTGGCGGTGCCGTTGATTGTTGCACTAATACTAGAGACCGCCGCGGTGTTGAGATTCAATAGGAGGGATGCGAGGCTAGACCGGTGCTCGGGGCCGGGACTGCCGCCGGAAGGTCGTCGGCCAGAAGTTGGCGGTCTGTGAGAAGACCCTAAATGAAGCCGTCAGCAAACTTTGCAAAGCCGCTACCACGATAGATCTATAACATACAATCATGCACCAATAGAGAGACATTGGGGTTCGAAAGAAGGTTTTGTGTTTTTCTTGAGGCGGGGTTCGTGGTCATGACAATAACGGGGCCGGTTGAGTGGTTCGAGGATGGGAGGTAGGTGTAGTTCATGAGGGAGACGTTCGGCGTGTTATCGGTGCATGTCGCGAGGTGAAGCTATCGAACCGGCAGTCTCGTCAGCCATATGTCTACATTGCTGCTGTGGTATAGAGCCGCCGCAAAGCTTGATCGAGGTGGGCAGAAGAGCTAAGAGCTTACGAATCGCGCATTCTCCAGGCATTGTACGACCTCTTGGGGAAGAGTTGCCGTAACTTGCTTATTGGTCTCGCCGGCCGAAGCCTCATAGTTGAGGGGGACCTGTTGATCCATTTTGGTGAAGCTGTTTTTACGGATGTGAAGGTGTTGGGTAACGTATCGTGAGCTTCTCCGAACGAGCCTTGTCTGGATCGGCCGGGCTGGAGAGGAAAGATGGGCGCAAAGTCCCAGCCCACGCTGACTAATGCGGGGCAAAGCCAACGGACCTTCCATGTTATCGAGGAATGACGTCGAGGAACTCGTCTTCTAATCTTATCACCAGCTACCTTACCTAAGGCAGCTTTGGGGAAGTCCAGCACGTCCCGCCTGAAATCCGGGGTCGCCTTTCACCGGCTTTCAGCGCCCACGGCTATTGTCGGCACCGCTCATTCCAAGATGATCGAGCGCAACAAGCCGAAGCTCCTTTGAGACCTCGGGTTACCTGGGGCATTCGCATTGAGCTCTGCGCTTTCCTCCTCTGTAATCAACTTTGCTTTCTTCTCCTTCTCCCTTTGTACGTTCAATTGATATCCCAGGCTTGAAATCCACGTCACAAAGCTTCAATCATCCAACATGCGTTCCATGAAAGCGAAGCACCGGCTCGTCCGACCCCTCCCTCGGCTCCTCTCCACTGCCGCAGGCCAGACGGTGCCGGCTTCAAGCCAAATCATACCTATCACCTCTCTTCTTATTGCCAACCGCGGCGAGATCGCGCTCCGAATTCACAAGACCGCAGACAGGTTAGGAATCAAGACGACAACCATCTACACGGACCCCGACAGCAACAGCCAGCACGCCGCGTGCTCCCCGCACTCCTTGAACCTAGGCGACGCAAGAGCGTACCTGGACGGCGAACGCATCATCTCCCTAGCCAAGAAACACGGCATACAAGCCCTCCATCCCGGTTATGGCTTCTTGTCTGAGAACTCCCGATTTGCCGAGAGGTGCGAAAAGGAGGGCATTGTCTTCGTTGGACCTCCGGCGCAGGCAATGACCGATATGGGAGACAAGGCGCGAAGCAAGATCATCATGACGGATGCCGGCGTGCCATGCGTTCCAGGATATCATGGTTCAGATCAAGGGGAGGTACAACTATTGGAACACGCGAAGAATATCAAATTCCCAGTGTTGCTAAAGAGTGTCAAAGGTGGTGGCGGAAAGGGCATGCGCATCGTCATGACCGAGGACGAGTTTGCTGCCCAGCTTGGCAGTGCTCGTGCCGAAGCTCGCGCTTCCTTTGGCGAGGGTGGAGAGGTCATGTTGGTGGAGAAGTATATTGTGCGCCCTCGTCATGTTGAGGTGCAGGTCTTTGCGGATAAGCTGGGCAATTGCGTTGCCCTAGGCGAGCGTGATTGCAGTGTCCAGAGGCGACACCAAAAGATCCTTGAGGAGTCTCCAGCGCCTGACTTGGACGAGGAAACTCGTCTTGATCTTTGGGAGAAGGCCAGGAAGGCTGCTCTGGCTGTCAACTACGTTGGCGCTGGCACTGTTGAGTTCATTCTGGACAAGGACACTGGCGACTTCTACTTCATGGAGATGAACACCCGGTTACAAGTCGAGCATCCCGTTAGTGAGATGGTTACCGGCACCGACCTTGTCGAATGGCAATTCCGTGTTGCGGCTGGAGAGAAGCTACCTATGACGCAGGAAGAGATCGTGGAGAATATCAAGCAGCATGGCGCAGCCATTGAGGCTCGTATCTATGCCGAAAATCCGGAGAAGGGGTTCATGCCTGATTCCGGCAAGCTGATTCACCTTACCACGCCCAAGACGAACGAGGACATCCGCATCGACGCTGGCTTTATCCAGGGTGACACTGTCTCGGAAGCCTACGATGGCATGATTGCCAAGTTGATTGTTCGCGGCAAGGATAGAGAGACTGCTATCCGCAGGCTAGAACTGGCTCTCCGCGAGTACGAAGTCGTTGGTCTCAGCACCAACATCGAGTTCCTGAAACGTTTGTGCCGGTCTCCAGCATTCATCGAGGGCGATGTCGAGACGGGCTTTATCGATAAGTGGAGAGATGAACTCTTCAAGCCGCGGCCAATCCAAGACGAGGTCTTTGTCCAGGCTGCTCTCAGTTCATTGTCTCCCCAACTATCACACGCTGCTCCCCACGGAGGTAGCTTAGGCTTTGGTGAGGCCAGCACCCTCAGCGAGCGCAAGTTTGCCTTCAAGGTGCTCGACTTGTACAGTGAGCAAGAAGGAGAAGTTGTGGAAGTCAGCATCACACAAAAGTCCCATCAGCTTTTCGATGCGCGTGTAACAAGGAAGGGAGAGCAGTCACCCCATGTTTTCGAGAACCTCATCAGCAAATTCCAATCGAAGTCTTCGTCAACAAACGCACTCACAACGTTCTTCTCCAGCGAGAGATTGGAGTCGACGGTCGTGCAGAATGCGCAGAATGAGCAGGACACCAAGATTGCTGTGTTCCAACATGGCATCAAGACCGAGCTCTCCCTTCTGCCGCCAAGCTGGTTTGAGAAGGCCCTCGGTTTGAAAGAGGTCACCGCGTCCGTCGTGGCACCGATGCCTTGCAAGATTCTGAAGAATGAGGTGGAGGAAGGGCAAACGGTGGCCAAGGGAGCTCCGTTGGTTGTGTGAGTGCCACCCTATCCAAGACCGTTGTCAAATGATGGTTCTAGTGGCTGACTTGAACACATAGTATCGAGTCTATGAAGATGGAGACAGTTATCCGGTCGCCCCAGAATGGCGTGGTAAAGAAGCTGGCGCATAAGGAAGGCGTGAGTAGTCCTATTCTTTCACAATTGCAAGCGCTTTCACTGACACCATCCTTAGGATATTTGCAAAGCCGGAACAGTCTTGGTACAATTTGAGGAAGAAGCTACGGAAGATTCATGAGCGGGCGGTGCTCGATTGGCATGAGAAAAGAATAATGGTCTGAGGTTTGTACAGCGACTAGGCTTAGATTAACGACTCGCTTTTATTGAAGAACTCACTCGTGCCACGTTCTTTATTGACTCAATTTCCAAAGGCTCACTTCAGCGCCCAAGCTCTTGGGGACTTCGTACAGCTGTTGGTAGGTGGGGTGTACACAGATGACATGGTCATTCGCGCCGACGAGCGTGTACAGAGTGAGGAAGTTGGCGACAATAGCTCCCTGCGTAATGATGACTTGATCATTAGGAAGTGAGCCCGAGATGTCGTTCTCGTATAAGTTGGCGATCTGCTGGCGCGTCTTCTCTGATCCGTAAATTGCGCCTTAGGTCATTCGTCGAGTTGCGATGTCGAGGGGACCGGCAGCCGACTTGTCGCTCGACAACTCTGTCAACTCCTTGATTGATACAGACTCGCAGCATGTTTCGGCAATGTTGAGAGCACCTGGCGTTGTCTCCAGACGATCCATCCACTCTTCTACCTCGAAAGCTTTGATCTGAACCATGATTTCGGTCGATGTTGTGTGTCGGGCGTTAAACTTGATGTTGCAGCTTGTACCAGTGCACTGATTGACTGATTGGAAGCGATGAGTTGGATTAAAATACTAAATATGTGTGCCTATTGCTCTTTTATCTAAATTCTCCAATTGCAGTGCTTTACCTGACTTATCTTTGGCGTGAAGCGTCAAGCATGTCTTGGCATATTATGCGCCCTTGAGACGGGGCGAGACGATGGGTCGCACGGTGAAGTGTCTCCACCTCTCGACGCCGACTGGGAAGGAAAGTCGAGACGAGAACTAACGCTGTGAGAGCCTCGGTTCTAACTTCTCGCAACACATTCGTTCTTACTTGACAACCGGTAGTACTAAGCACCTAAAACTTTTTACTTTCACGTCTCATACAATCTTAAGACAGATGCAATTCATTCATTAAACGGGCGACCGACTACTTTAATGGGTCTGGGTTTGTGCCGATGCCGAGGCCAGGATCGGAAGGTAGGTAGAGTCGAAAGCTCGGCCCATCTAAGCCACTGCTGTGTTGGCCGCTGATGAGGACCTTGGAATGGCTTCCCAAGCCCCCCAACTATCGATTTCCTTCATATCAAGAATACTAGTACCCATGGTGCCTATGCGAATCGAGATTTACAAGCGTCTTTCATCATCAAAGTGGTCTAGATTCATTGGCGAAATACAGTCAAGCCCGGAACATGTACGAAAGTAGGCATTGGAAGACGGCTTCGAATGCTCGATGCTGGCCATCGATAGATCGCGAAACGAAAGGGAGGGTAATGGCCATAGAGGTTGCATTTGTGGTGTTTTGTAAGTTTTTCCTTACTCCGCAGATATTCATGCGGCATACCCAAGTAGGATATTGAGGTAATTATTTAATGTTCGGAAGACACAAGTGACAGGTACACAGGGTTCCGAGAGTCCTCTCAAGGCCGAGCCAAGTGCGAATACCATTGATATCAGAAATAGGATGTAGAAAGCAATCATCTTAAGGTCTTAAACACTCTCGATGACTCTCAATTCTTGATGGCTGTCACCACGGGTCTCAACACGGCTGCCAGGGACATCTTAACCTACAGACTAATATGCCCTTCGCGCCGAGCCTCGTCGAGGGGCTTGACGTGGAGGAACTAGAAACATGCCACATCGATCAGCTAAGCCAATATCGGCAATCTTTTGGACCACGGCAAGCCTTTTTCGAAGGCTTGGTACCTTGTGCGATCCACATACGACAATAGCCTTTGCCGAGCTTGTCTTTCAAGGTTCATAAGCCTCAGGTTTTCCTTCACGGGGGCTCTTCTGCCGTCCCACTCGTTTTACAGCCCTCGGTCAGGAAGATAGACGTTCTGTTGTTTTCAATCCTCCCATCTCTAATATTCCTTATTCCTGAAGCAGATCACCGGCCACCAAGATGTCCACTTTACCCCCCGAAAAAGATGATATGTAAGTCCCAACATATCTCCATACCTTGCCAAGCATCGAATTGACAGAACAAGTTCCAAGAGCGGCTTGGAAGTGGGCAGTACCGTCGAAATCGGTCACCATGACCATCCTCGCCGTAGTGAAAGCCAGATGGCTACTGGAGAGTCAGCCAGCACCAGAAGCCCAGCCCCATCTACCCCTTTTTCTAACACGTTGGACTCACAGGCCAAGAAACCCCCTTGAAGGCATTCCCCGAGAGCAACTCAAGATCGATGCAAGACTCTTCGCCATAGGCCTTGGGCTGCAAAATGAGATCACCTACTTCGAAAAGGGGGCGTTGGCAGCACAGAGCCCAAAAGCCTACGAAGACATACCGGAGCTCACTGAGGATGACCGAGCCATTCTAACAAACGAAATCGAGCATCGCTGGAGGCATCCTAAAGCCCTCTATTTTACCATTCTTATGAACTCGGTCAGCGCAGCAATCCAGGGTTGGGACCAGACGGGTTCCAACGGAGCGAACTTGTCTTTCCCTCAAGCTTTTGGCATCGCGGATAAAGGCGAGGCCTGTGTCATAGCTGGAACATGTGCAAGAAACTCCTGGATCATTGGTGCCATAAACAGCGCGCCATACATGGCCATTTGCGTCATGTAAGTCCTTGGTTAACCCACATTGGAACTTCTCACTAACTATGCGTAGCGCTTGTTGGCTTTCTGACCCCGTTAACAACTGGTTCGGGAGAAGAGGTGCAATCTTTCTGGGCGCCATCTTCAGCATTCTCGGCCCTGTTGGCCAAGCACTTTGCCAGACGTGGCCACAGATCTTGGTCTGCAGGGTCCTTCTCGGCATGGGAATGGGACTCAAAGAAGTCACCGTGCCCGTGTTCTCGGCCGAAAACTCACCACCTAATATACGTGGAGCTCTGGTCATGTCGTGGCAACTCTCCAGCGCTTTTGGTATCATGCTAGGCTTCCTTGCAAATCTCGCTGTGGTCGGGTTTGGGGACATCGCATGGAGACTCCAACTTGGTTCTGCCATGATACCTGCGGTACCTTTACTTTTGGGAATCTACTTTACACCCGAATCGCCCCGATGGCTGTTGAAGAAGCGCAGGTTCATTCAAGCCTACGAGTCACTCCTGAGACTGCGTGGCAGTAATCTGCTCGCCGCTAGGGACCTTTACTTCGTCAACGCTCAGGTCGAGAAGGAACAGGAACTGATAGAGGCTGATGGGCTTGGGAAGAGCAACTTTTTCGCCAGGTGCCTAGAATTGTTTACCATCCCCAGGATCCGTCGGGCGACCCAAGCATCGGGCATCGTCATGGCAGCCCAGCAGTTCTGTGGAGGTATGATCAAGTACACCCCGCAAGGTTCGAGGACACTCCGCTAACAGCCGCAGTCAATCTCATGTCCTTTTACTCTTCGACGCTTTTTGAGGAAGCAGGGGCAAGTAATACCATTGCTCTCTTGGCCTCATGGGGATACGGCATGGCAATGTTTCTTTTCGCGATACCGGCCTTGTGGACCATCGATCGCTGGGGCCGCAGAGCGCTGTTGTTGGCCACCTTTCCAAACATGTGCTGGGCTATGTTAGCAGCAGGCATGGCCTTCTACATTCCGCAGAGCAGTCCCGCACACCTCGGTGTCATATGCTTGTTCATCTATCTCTTCGCCGCCTTTTATGGTCCGGGAGAGGGACCAGTTGCGTTTGTCTACTCGGCTGAGGTCTTCCCTTTATCACATCGCGAGGTCGGCATGGCTTGGGCAGTCGCAACGAACAACTTCTGGGCCATCGTTGTGGCACAAACATCCCCGCCACTTCTCCAGGCAATCAAACCCCAAGGTGTTTTCACACTTTATTCTGTCTTTGGAGTAGTATGCTTGGTTCTCATATTTCTGTTCCTTCCAGAGACAAAGCAGCGCTCTCTTGAAGAACTGGATGACGTCTTCTCAGTTTCTACCAGGCGACATGCGTCTTATCAACTGTTCGAGGCGTTGCCATGGTGGTTCAAGCACTATATCATGCGTCAGCAAGGCGAGCCTGAGCCTACTCTATATCGCTTCGAAGTAGAGGAAAACATTGAGTCGGGATCAAAGTCCTGAACGCATGCTCAATGAAGGCGAGATTACGTATAGACACGGGATTATGCAGGGATAGCAGGGGCTGGGTTTTTCCAGACTTACTTACTAACGGACGAGAGCAATAATTGGATTACAATGGCGCATTTTCAACGTTTTACAAAGCGGGGTTCCTTATGAGCAATAGGGCAGATAAAAGTAATAAATAAAGCGGAGTTTTATTAAAACTACATGTAGTTATTAGATCTTGGAGTTGTAAGATCTTGTCATCGCTTGATAGACATCTTTTGGATTGGCCCACGACTAGCACCAGATCCTGTTTTTTACTTCTTTCTTCTTTTGGCATGTTTTGTTGAAGAAAACAAAAGGGGAATATCCGAAGGCTTATGCACGACGGCTTTCCTGTTGCAAAACGTACCTAAGGGCCATAAGGTCAACATGTGAGTTGCAGGGTCCAGTCTCGGTCTAAAATAGCTAGTAAAATTAGAAAAAACGAATCGTTCAGACTTTGAGGGTGATTGGTCAGAACATTGATGTCTGAACCGTAAACTACTTTACACAGCTTTGGAACCCCATAATGGTAGTTCTTGTGAGCCAACTGTGATGATTTTAACAGAGGTTGTGTACTTCGTCTATCCCACCGAGTGATATTGACACCAGAATAGTTGACTGTTGTTAGTCGCAGCCGTGGAAGCTAACGTCGACATGCGTATCCGTATGGTTTCTCGATTCAATGACCAACACCTTATCTAGCTGAATTATGTGAGTCAATGCTCGGCAACAGCCTATCGCTAGTTTGATCGCCGCAACAATTTTTGGAATGGCCGGTGGGGTTTCGGGATGTTCAGTCTCGTCAATGCTGCCTGCCGGAACAAACTTTTTGGTTGAGCGAACCCACACTTCTGCCTAAGTCTTTTGCGATACAGCATTTCAGGGGCTCACAAGTAGCCAACACCTGGATATATAACCATTTATCTATGGACTGTGCAACAGTAATAACATCTCACCGAGCTATTCTCGCCATTACTACATCGTTCATCCTTCCACGTACCAGTCTGCACTATGGCCAATCAAGCCTTCAGAAGCCCCGTGCCTCTCACATCTGACGAGGAGGAATTCATGAAGCATGAGCACAAGCGTGTCAAGTTGACTGACGAGCAACAAGAAGCCTTCGACAGTTGGGCTGGCCCGAAAGACCCCGACGTTTCCGATGCGAAATTTTGGATTGAAAGGAACACCGAGCTTGATTTCAATGCCTTTTCGTTTGGGTACCTCAATCTGTTCATCAAGCAGGCGGTGTGGAGATACCACCACCGCGAATTCAAGGTGAGCCTCGAGAGGCCTGAAGTCCAGTTAAGATTGCTAAAAGTTTCCAACCGACCCTGGAACAATTGGTCGTCAAACGTCCTGGAGCCGGTCTTAACCTTGGACATATGCCCAGCCTGAAAGAGAGATTTCCTGTTTTGTTCTTGGGTGAATGGGAGGCCGTCACGCTTCTCGTCCGCGAATGTTGTGTGCTGAGGGTTGTCGATGAATTGTCTGATAAACCTCAGTGGTGGCTCAAGGTCAACGACGACAGTATTGTTGCAAAGTGGAAATCGGAGGCTTTGGAAATCGACTGGGCGTCGTACATCGAGCATGCTCACTTCACTCCTTCTATGGCCGATGCGGTAAGTTGGCCTCTATCTTCAACAACAGTATGTCGGCGCTAACGACCTCAAGTGCATCAGTGAATTACGCAAGAAGGCGGAAGTGTATGAACAGACAGGACTGATGCCGGTCTACGATTACTGCACTGCGGTTATCAAGTCTGACAGCATCTTGACCCCTGAGTTTGTCATGTCTATTCGAGATGCCGTCAAGTCACTTGAGGATGTCCCCTCAGATTGCAAAGACTGGCACCCTAACAGCAACGATCAAGTCTTGGATCTAGTCCACCCCTCACTCTGGCCCTTGGTATACGGTAGTTCTAAGATGCTTCATGACCGCACGTGTCCATGACGCGCTTGACCACTGCGGCATGGGTACGACAATACGCCAGCCGACAAAGGCGGAGGCTACACTATCTTCCAACACTTCTTGGAGCAGTACTTCGAGAAACAAGGTGTTGAGCAGGGAGTTTCAATGGCTGCCTTGTGATGTGGACCTCAATCGAATCAACGGAAAAGCCAAAATTGCAAGCTACATCAACAACCTCCATCCTGTAGAGCAGGCCCACCTCTATCCAATCATCGAGCAGCTCATTGAAAAGTCTTTACCAGCTTGGGATCTCATCTACAACTGGGAGGATAAGTTCGCGGTGCAGCGTCTCGTGACATCCAATGTACAGAAGCCAATGTGCCCTTGTCCGGACATTTTGCGGTCGACGCCGGGAATGCAGGGCGCAGGCACGTCCTCTTGCTGAGAACGAAACCCCGCGAAATCAAAAGGATCCGGAACGCAACGCTCGAGACAAGGCCTGGTTTAGAGAGACACATGGTCCTCCACTTCCCGACGCTGACCCCGAGGCGAAAGATTACGTCAAGTTCACTGCTGCCGACATCAAAAGCAGTGACTTTTTTGGAGGCAAGGACCGCTGTCAGGTCATTGTCAAGTTGGCCAATATCCATCTCACGCCCGAAAACCCCACATACGAAGGTGGCTCATGGCATACCGAAGGTCTCCTGAACGAGCACATTGTTAGCACAGCACTGTTCTACTACGATTGTGAGAACATCACGGATTGCACTCTCAACTTCCGAACATGTGCCAACAGAGAAGAACTTGACGATTCTGACTCACGGACCTCGCTCGACTATGAGCAGTACGACTGGTGGAGCATCAAGCAGGCATTCGCAATCGATCCCCGTGGCCACACGCTTCAGAATGTTGGATCGGTACATACGAGAGGCGGCCGGGCACTTTTCTTCCCTAACCTCCTCCAACACCAAGTCTTCCCTTTCAAGCTCGCGGATCCCTCGAAGCCTGGTCATAGGAAGATTGTAGCCCTCTTCCTCGTCGACCCGGCCATTCCTGTTATCAGTACGTCAAACGTGCCGCCTCAACAGAAGCACTGGTGGCCCGCCGAGCCTAAGATCGAACCACTCCTCGCCCCAGCACCAGATGATCAGGGATTGATCCAGTGGGAAACGGCGCAGAAAGAGTGGGCTAATTCTGAAGACGCATGGTTGAAAGCTCGAGAAAATTGGGAGCAGGCTGTTAGTAGAGATAAGTGGCCCATCGGAATGGAAGAGGCCAAGGAGCTGAGAAAGGAGCTGATGGCTGGAAGGACATGGATGAAAGAGAAGGAGGCTGGCTGGCTCAAGACGGAATGGAACTTTTGCGAACATTAGCTTTATGTTCTTGATTTTCGAGGAGACTTTGACATCTTATAGTGGAAACATGCTTAGTACCTATGCTTCATTCTGACATTCATCACGTAGTCACATAGTACCGATCAGATTTTCGAGTCTTCGGTCCCCTATTCTTGGGCGACGCGACGACTACCCCTGTAATTCTCAGATAGTCACTCAAGGTAGATAAAAGTCCAGTTTGGTTCAATTTAGGGCGAAAGAGATCTTTACAGTGAGACCGGAAACACACGCGGGCATCAAGCATGGCAACACACTCCAGATCTCTGTTTCTGAAATGACGCACCATAATGTTAACACGGGAGACTCGCCAATACCGCGAAGGTTATACAACATACAACATCCCTTCTTTATGTGTAGACCATGCCTCCGTTCGCACAGATGGTGTCTCCAGTCACCCAGCGCGATCTTTCTTCGCACAGAAAAACAACGATATCTGCCACATCCTCCTCCGTGCCACATCTGGGTTCGGCAGGAACCTTCTTATTCTGTTCTTCCATCCTCGCAAGATGTACAGGCCCGGCAGCACGGTACATATCGGTGTCGACAGGGCCGGGGTTGACTGAATTCACCGTTACCCCGTACTTGTGGCCCAGCTCTGTGGCCCAGACCCGTGTGAGGCCCTCAACGGCGGCTTTGGATGCGGCATATACGGATTGAGTTGGATAGCCGCCGCGGGCGGATATCGAAGACAAGTTGACAATACGACCGCCGCGGTTGATGTGAGGTAAGACGCTTTGAGTCATGAAGATGACTGCTCTGACGTTAACCGTCATCAGCCGATCGTAGTCTTCGATCGTGACTTCTTCAAGTGGTGCATTTCCTCCAACACCCGCGTTGTTCACCAAAATATCGATCTTGTCGGTCTGGAATTCTTGGAGAGCAGCATTCAGAAGAGCAGAGGGAGCCTCAAGAGACGCCATATCGGCGCGGACGCACGTCACTCGAACCCCCAACCCCTTCACTTCCTCAACCAATGTGAGAGCAGTAGTTTCGGAGGAAGGAGAGACGTAATTGAATGCAACCTGAATTACGTTAACATGAAGACTCATCGTCAATGGCCGACTCAGTCAAGATGCAGCCGCTAGGGATACACCAGGCGAGGAAACTCTGAGTGATCGACCTGGTTGACTGTAATAGGTAATAAGAGCAGGACTTACACTTGCACCTTGTTTAGCAAGAGCTCTGACTATGCCAGCACCGATTCCTCGAGCCCCTCCTGTCACTATTGCGATCTTTCCGTTGAGAGACATGGCGATGGCTTGAAGTCAAGTGGTCGTATAAGTTTCGAATCACGCTCCACGAACGCAGACATAAACCGGCCCAGCTGAAGCGGAGACTGAGAGATTTAGATCTTGATTAGAATCTGAGGTCTCTCAAGGTCTTGTTAACCATGCCCAATGACGAGATGTGTTCAGAAAAAAGGCAAGGAATTCAGAGTCTCTCATAGGTCGCGTGCGGGGAGTCGCAGTGGGCGGGGGTTTCCCTCCAAATCAACAATGTGGCGGAAACCCAACCGGGTGACAGTGCGCCGAACGTGGGGTAGCGGTGACTTGATACGGCGCCGTCTCTGGTGTCTTGTGAGGAGATGATGTGTTTGGGCCAATTTGTTGAGACTGGACGATCAGATGTGGAAGACGTGACCAATGTGCTCGGAGGGGGTAAGCGAGGGGTAAAGAACTCCGAAGCTCCTGCAGCCAGAATAGATAGACATTAAACAAACCTGCCTACCTTTTGTGAGATCAGATGTACCTACAGTACCTGTTGTATAAAAAGCTGGCCGCACTTAGGTTGAGGCTCCCAGCTCACTTCGTCATTGACACCCACAGATTCCCGACCCCTTAGCCTTCTTTGCCATCAAGTTTAGAGTAATACTCACCACTGATACCTACTATGAATGCATCAAACGCAGCCGATATCCTTCGCCGAAAACCCGACAACCTTGCAATTTATACCAACCCTGAGCATGACCTTTTTCTCAAGAAGCTCGATATTCCGATCCCAAGCGAAGGGGAGTGCCTAGTTCACGTGCGAGCAACTGGCATCTGCGGCTCCGATGTTCACTTCTGGAAAGCAGGTCACATTGGAGAGATGGTTGTGACGGGTGAAAACGGGCTAGGCCACGAGAGCGCAGGCGTGGTCGTGGGCGTAGGGCCCAGTGTGACAAAGTTCAAGGTTGGCGACAGGGTGGCCATCGAGTGCGGCATCCCTTGTATGAAGGCATCGTGCTTCTTCTGTCGAACAGGCCGATACAACGCCTGCCCAGAGGTGGTTTTCTACTCGACGCCCCCATACCACGGAACCCTTACACGCTACCACGTGCACCCAGAAGACTGGCTTCATAAGATTCCTGATGAGATGTCATATGAAGAGGGCTCTCTTCTTGAGCCGCTGTCAGTGGCTCTGACGGGACTCGAGCGATCCGGCGTTCGCTTGGGTGATCCCGTGGTTATTTGCGGTTCTGGCCCTATCGGCATTGCCACTTTGCTGGCTGCTAATGCGGCAGGTGCAAACCCAATCGTCATTACGGACATCAATCAGACCAGGCTAAACATGGCAAAGAAGGCTGTTCCCAGAGTGCGAACTGTGCTCATCACCCCTGGAAAGGAGCCGCAGGCAACAGCCGAGGACATCAAAGGGGCTCTTGGTCAAGAAGCCAAAACAGTGCTCGAATGCACTGGTGTTGAGTCAAGTGTGGTCACTGGTATATACGTAAGTCATCTACACAAATTGTACGTCGGGCAGGGATATCCAAGCTAATCAAAATTTGTAGTCTTGCCGATTCGGAGGCATGGTCTTTGTTATCGGCTGTGGTAAAGACTTTGCCACGATTCCCATCATGTACATGGCCGGCAAGGAAATCGAGTTACGGTTCCAGTTTCGCTATCGAGATATCTACCCTCGGGCCATTGGGCTTGTTGCTGAGGGAGTCATTGATCTTAAGCCATTGGTCACCCACCGATTCACCCTTGAAGATGGTGAGAAGGCCTTCAAAACAGCTTCAGACCCTGGTGCTCTGGCGTTGAAAGTCCAAGTGCTCGACGATTGAAACCAGACTAGTGATACTCAAGCATGTTGAAATTAGTTCACCGTTCGAGGGAAAAAGTTTAGCTGGACAGGAATAGGGGTTGCGGGTGGTGGTATCATCTTAGACAGATGAGGTCGTATCGAGACAATTCGCAGCCTGCAGAGAGGAGTTCCTTGTGCCTTCACAATGATTTGAATAGTTGACGTATTGTTTTCCCCTAAATTCGGGATTACTTGGGTCTTAAGGTAACCCTGGCCGCCGTCGCATTGTGTAGGAAGCAGGAACCTCTGATGGGCCATGCCTCAAATCAAAAGGACACAAATCCCCAGCCGTGACATTGCATTTCTAGGGACACTGTTGTCGGTACCGTAGTATTCCTGTTCCTTCCAGCATTCCTTCAAAACACGTAGCACCGTATCACAGTTTGTGAATCCGGAACCTGAGTTTTCGAGTATTCCCTCAATCAAATTCTCGAAGAATGGTTGTTGACCTGGCCCTGCCATTGCTCCAGCGACGCACATGGCCCACGTCACAGGTTTTAGAGACAAGCCTTCAGGTACGCTTTGAAAAGCATCCATGACGTCGGATACTGCATTGTAAATGATTTCAGACGCGTTCTCGGGTGGATCCTCTGTGTTGCCTGAAATTGTGTGCAGTTGCACAAGCACTGCCGTTGCATATATGCGAGTGATCGACTGCGATATCAAGGCTGAGGCGGGCTGGCCAGTCAAGTTAGTATCTTCTCATGCTCGATGTCATTGGAAAGCTGTACTACCTTCTGTTCTACACCCAAGTATCCAACACCGTCTTCGAGACGTTTAGTTATGTCTGCTATCTTGCGGCTCAGAGCTCTCGGGTTCATCTCTGCAACTTGTGCTTCTAGCAAGGCTACATCTCCAAGAGCTAGCATAGCCCAGTTCTGGCAACCCATGACACAGGATATATCGATTTCTTCGTGACTGAGCCACATTTGGTAAGGGAGCCTCGGTGGTTCACCTGTAGAGACACATGATAGAAGCTCGAACCAAAGTAGCTGAGACACATGGAACCTGATGGCAGCACTCATAATTATTTGGAATCCAGTCTCAATTCTTGTGGAAGATTCGGACCTTACACCCACGCTCTCCAAGTCAATTTGACCCGCGACTAGCACAAGAGCGCTCAGATGTGACTGCCAGTTAGTGGTCCCTCCTTGGAAGACCTAGCCAGGTTAGCAGGGTGTAAGCATGGGTTCAAAAGTGGTTGAAGAAACGGGTGGATACCTCGAAGCTGATAAGAAAAGTTCCGCAGGTGAGAAACTCGACGCGATATTCGGGATGGCTGGCGAAACCGTCTGTCTCGCAACGACTGAGAACTTGACGAAGTTCCTGCATCGCATTGGTGTGATATCGGATAAGCTCTGACTCCATCTCTTCTGTCTTACTTTGCGACATGGCGTGTTGGTGTAGAGCTGATAGCGTGAAGGCGGCTTGACGGAGCGGCCCTTGCTTGGACAGAAGCCAGAAAAGCCATCCTCGGCCACCGAGCGCTGGCTTGTCCACGTAATAGGCGTATTGAAGGGGAAAGATGTAGTCCAGATAATATGTCAGAAGCTCGGCTTCTCGATATTCAGACCCGCCAGGCGAGAATATTGCTGACTCTTCAAGGGTTTCCCCCGAAGGCTCTGTTGCGGCTCTAGTGGATGAACGTGTGGAAGAAGCCTGCAGTTTTCGAGTTCGGCGGAAGTTCTGTTTCACAGCATGCTTGATGCGTTGAAGTTCGACCTGTAATTTGGTTGGGTTCTTGACCCATTCAGGCTCCGCTCCATAGCCATGGCATACTATGTGTCGATCTGTGCATTCTTTACATGTCGGAGATGCTTCATCGCACTTCCTGTGGCGGATACGACATGTCCAACAGCCTCCACTGCTACGGCTCAGGGGCTTGGACATTGTTGCGGGGGTGTCTCTGAACCAATCTCAAGGTTTCGCTTTACCAGATTCATCGAGAATTTCCTAGAGATACTGTTAGAAAGACTCCAAACAGATCTTATTGCCCCGTCTGCAGAACAAATTTGCTCGGGCTGTTTTGTCGACGTTCGTCGCCGTCTTCAATTGTGTCGGTTAATCTTTCCCAACCCCCCGCATTAGTAGCTCTGCAACTGCGAAGGTCTCCACAATTTGGGCTCAATTGACTCGGGAAGGAATGTCGAGCCGTACTTTAGGAAGGAAAGTCGAGACGAAAGGACTACAATCGGGTTCCACATGATTTTTGAAGTAATAAGGTAAGCTAGGAACTCGTCAAAAGCGTGCATTCTCGTATTACAATAATACATCATCATCATCATCATCATCATCTCGTATTACAACTGTTCGATTCAATATTGTCACGCTTTTCCAACAAAATTTGATTCATTCGATTTTCTTCCCAAGAATTACTCTAGTTCTCCTGGATCGTGAGTGATCACAAGCGCATGTTAGCCGTTAGAGGACCCTGATTCCTCTCTACCTCAACCCTCGACAGCAATGCTTAGCCCTAGATATTTTCTACCACCTACCTTCGGTACTGACCATTCAACATGGATCTGTCCCCCTATTTGGAGACCATTGGCATGCCAAAATGATAACACAAAATTTCTCCCAGTGGCGTGAAATATTTCTTGCGATGTAGTTCTCATGGCGAACAGGACGTTGGAATTATGATTTCTCCTAGGCGAGAATTGAGTGACTTCCTGTCAACAAACACATTACGGTTCCAAATTCAGGGGGTAATAATTTCTTTCCATTCTCTGTCGTTTTACACACTAGGTAATTAATCCACTTCACGAAATACAGATTACAGACTAAACATTCCATTAGACTCGACTCGGCTCAGTAAACCCTTCCCAACCTGCACACCCAAGTTGGTTCAGTAGATACCAGCTGTATGCTCCAGATGAGAGCCATATTATTGAGACAGAAGACCTAAGCCTGCTTCTTGTTGCGGTCGCGGAAGTGATCTCTGGCCTTCTCGCGAGCAGCGCCGCGCTCTGGGTTGGCGCAGAAGACGTAGTTGCCACGGTTCCTGTCGCAAATCTCCGCGCCACGCTCTGTGGGAGTCTTAGTCATTTTGCTCAATCATTGGAATGGCATTGAACAGTCTTCGACTTACCATAGGTGATGATCAAGTCCTCGCTAGCCGCGCAGAAAGCAACGTCATCGCCCTTGCAATTGGGGTCGTGGTCATCGCGGCCACGGTCACCATCACGATCACCACGGCCTCGGTCACCATCGCGGTCACCATCGCGGTCACCATCACGGCCGCCGCGTCTGTCGCCATCGCGGTCTCCATCGCGGTCTCCATCGCGGTCTCCATCGCGGCACTCGCGGCCTCTTCCACCGCGGTCTCCATCGCCGCGGTCTCCATCGCCGCGGTCTCCATCGCCGCGGCGGTAGCATTCGCAGCGGCGTTCTCTGTAGCCGTAGTACTGATCAATCTCACATCGGGTGATTCTGTTGAATTCGCGAGCCAGCTCAATAGCCAACTCCTGCTGCTCACGAATGGCGCAGAAGAGCCTGTTACCTCCGTCGTTAGCGAAGCAGAGCCTGTTCTTCGCATCTACAAGCTCCGTTAGCAATGCTGACGCCATGCTGAAAAGGTGTCGGAGGAACTTACCGTAGCGAGTGAACTCCTTGACACTGCGACCGCAGTAAAGGTCGTCGCGTGCATCGCGGCATTCGCCACGAGGAAACGCCTCGGTCTTGGCCAACTCGGCAGGCTGCTCGGCGGGCATAGCCGCGACGCAGGTGATGCCGGTAAGAGCGGCGACGAAGAGCTTTGAGTAGAGCATGCTGACGATCTATGCGAGCCGCAAGTGCTGGTATCAAAAACCAAAGGTGGGTATAATTGGAAGGCTATCCTGAGCTTCAACTGATTGCTGTCTTGTCTGTCTAATGAAGAGAAAAGAGAACAGTAGTTGACGGGGAACGATGCCGTGCTTTATAGTCTGGGATCTTCTGAGTTGTAGGTCGTCTTTCCCTTGCATTGTCGCCTGCCGAGCAATCGATGAACTACAGGCGCTCGCATTGCACCAAGTCTAGCTCGACGACACACTCAAACGTTGTTCATCTCTGTGGCATCCTAGGATGTCCATTCCTCCGACACATCCGTGGAGAGCTACCCTAGCTGTGTAGCTTTCAGCAAGCTACCTCTATCGGCTTTGCTCCGAGGCATCCTGAGTCGCCTCCTTCAGATCAGATGAGCTGCAACCAGTATGTGCCGTGGGTTGGGTAGCTGTCACTCATGAACTAGCGGAGTCTGAGGAGCAACGGTGTCCTACAGAATGGTGGTGTGTAAGACTGAGGTCTGGCGGCAGTATGCCGGTTGCACCGTGATGTTCGTGAGATTTGTCAAGGATTCCTGGCAGAAGGACTAGAAGTTCATGCCTCCACGTTCTGCTTGCTTCGCTTAATGGTGTGCCTTTCAACTCTAATCAAGCTGCAAATGGGGGAAGTGGTTGCATAGTGCAAGCATGAAATGGTTGCAACCTCTACAGCTCGGAAGGGTTGAAACTCTCTGGGTAAGCTGAGCAAGCCAGCTTGATTTCCTTTTCGGATATCCTCAATCTGGAACTATACCCTTGGCAGACCAGCAAGTCTACCGAATAAGAATGGATTATAATGCGCTCCCAAGCATCGAAAGTGTAAGTTTCCGGTACCTATTTCCACGTGTTAGAATCACTTCCATATCCGACTAACAGGTCGTTTGACTCATTTTTGCGAGTAATACTCACCTGTAGACCAACCATCAACGAACGGTAAAGTGTTTATGAGATCCGATCTCCAAGATAGATAGGTTTCAGTATCTCAGTTCAGCCTGCAGGTGGAGGATCTATCTTAGACTAGGGGCTACTATCCCATACCCCAATGGCAATTCGACCGTTTCCACGAGATGGCCCTTGCTACACCCGAGCTTTCCTGCACCATGTCAAGTTTCAACTTAGGTGTCGAGAAGACTGAAATGAAGAAACATTTCATCCATCATGGTCAGTGTCCGGGGAAAGCGGATAAGTGTGGCTCCGTCGCTCCAATTGGACTTTGTCCAAGGTGGCGGCAAACATTTCACGCCTCGAAAACCGCAAACCTTGCCTTTTAAGCCATTGTGCTTCCTGGCTGGGCGGAAGGTTCATCGCGAATAGACTCTGCGAATCTTCCGGTAGCCCCAAAAGACAAGCTCAGTTATGTATATGCTGTTCAAGGTCGGCGACAAATCACCCTCGAGGCTGTTCTTGATCAAGGCGTTGATGGCAGACTGACGTGTGATATCAAGCTTGATAACTGTAAATGAAGAGTGAGTGTATCTGTTTAGCAGATGAATCTTACCTGATACGCGTCTATTTAGCCGCTCGTACGACTTGCCTTCCTAATTAGCATCGCGGGGCAGTACCCGACCTTCTGCGACTCCCGAGAGCTCCGCCTGCAAAGTCCCCAGCATCCCGAAGCGTAATGTCGAAATGAGCATTTCAGTAAAGGAGGTGTTCGGAATCGTTTTCAACGTTGCGTCCTTGACCTTATTAGAACAGGGTCATGGCCTGGTTCAATCTCCTGCATCCGCGGCGCACAGTCTATCCAAAGCCTCCAAGCGAGCCCTGCGCTATAATGTGACTGCACAATTGTCAGCACGAACCACACTCAAAGTATGGCCAGCACAGCATAGCTGTTCGATTGATTCAAGATTGAGCAAAGTTCGGTTCGCCTGGTATGCATGGAGAGTTGCGGACCAAACACTTTGCGTTCCCGCACAAATGTTTCGGTCTCTGGCATTGGTTCAAATCTTGAGCAAACTGTTGCAACTTGCGCTGATGTTCTGCTTCCGGCATGAACTGCTATTTGTTTGGAAGACAGAGGTTATTGCTCTCCTTACATTACTGATGAGGAGTCTGCTGCGTATCAAACCTCACGTGGATCGCCTGAGCTTCTGATCGGCGTAGCGAACGACTCGGGCAGCTCTTGAACCGCAAACCGTCGATCTGGCCTATGGAGTTGCGAAGTGAAATTAAGGTTGACCAATGAATGGACATGCAGGCCTCGCCAAAAAAGTTATGGCATTGAACGCTTCCACGAGGCTTGCATGAACGTTCCTATCAACACCTGGCTATGAGGCAAGAACTGCCGTTCCTGGTGATCGTCGTGAGCAAAGTTCATGCGAACCGGTTCACGAACAGAACCGCTGAAGCGATCTACCTACCTGTCCGCCGTGAAGCTCCAACACTGTCCACGTGCCATCGCGATCCGGGGAAGTTTCACAAGACCGAAAGTAAAGGAGTAAGAATTCAAGACAATGGGTAGTCGGGTATGTCGTTTATTGAAACTCGTTAGCCCCCAGCCATGAGGGCGAGATACATAGAGGATATCTTGGCACCGGTAATGTACAGATCAAACGCCCATCGAGGACTCTCTTTCTTTACCTTCCTATCATATCGTCCGCTCGAGGTAAGGAAAAAAAGAAAACCGCTCGGATATTCATGCATGATAGCTGAAAAGAAACAAAAAAAGGCCGCAAGCGCGTTGGCGGAAAGAATGATAAGACGTCAAAAAATAAAATGGCATCAGCACTACCGGAAACCTCCCTGGGCGCCACCGTTGTTGAAGTATCCCTGGTTCGCGCCTCCATAACCGCCGTTGTTGTAGCCTTGCTGCGCGCCGAAGCCATTGTCGCTGTATCCATGCGAAGGCGGGCTCATCGGCGGGGGAGGGCTGTGCTGGCCGTCGGGTGAGCCGAGGCGAGAGTAACCACCTTGCGATGCGCTACGACTTGGAGCCATGGGCAGAGGACCGGAGGGCGGCATTCCAGGGCTTTGCGTACGCAAGGGAGACATGAGCTGGCCGTGGCCATTCGGGTTGTCGCTATATGATCGCATGCCAGCAGCAGCACCAACACCAGCAGCGCCCGCAGCCATAGGTGCGGCACCCCATGCGCTCTTCTCCTGAGATGCCGGAATGCTGTAGGTGTTCTCTTGGACCATGCCGTTCTTGCTGAAAGCGCCAGCATTGTACTCGGTGCCTGTCGCGCCGGCAAACGAGTCAGGGTCGACGCCGCGCTTGTGGAAGCCCTCAAGCTCGAGTCGCTCTTCTTCGGCTCTCTTAGCGGCAAGGTTCGCCTCGTTGGCGCCACGTCTACGCTGGCGAATGAAGTACCAAAGACCAAAGGCGATGAGAGCACATCCCACACCGACACCTCCAGCATATACGGCCGTTTTGGCAGTTGGGCTGAGCGAGTTGAACTTCTCACTCACGGACTTGCTAGGTTCTTCCAGGAGAGCTTCCTTGACAGTTGAGTTGCCCCTGGAAAAATGAGGTTAGCATGGAGCTTTCATTGAGTTGCGTTACAGCTTTTCAGCTAGTATGACTTACGCAGCAATCTTGATGCTCTCCCACGAGCCCGTCTTGTCTCCAAAAGAGTACTCCTTTCCGGAGCTGTAGTCCGTCACCTGCGCAGACTTTACATACATAGTGTACGGGCCGGCGGCGTAGTCGGTGTCACCTCCAGCCCATTCTCTAGTTCCCGCGGCCATACGGGGATCACCGCCTGCCCAAATGCCGAGACTGAGGCGCATAGGTGTCTGAGGATAGGCCAGGGAGTTGTTTGCATCCTTGGGGAGGAGAGTGCGAACGTTGTTGCCGTCAACCCACCACTCGAGCTTCTCCTTGGTCCATACGCAGGTGTAGTTGTGGAAGTCATCCTGGATGCTACCCGTCACAGGGTGCTCGGCACCGTTGTGCCAGTCCTCAACACCTTTGCCGAAAAAGTTGCTCAAAGCGTCGTTCTTGATGCCAAGGAATTCCCAATCAACCTCGTCCAAGGTGTCGCTGAGCCACATCATGGAGCTCACAATTCCCTTTCCCTTGGCGGCCCTCATATGGATCTCGGTACGGCCCCAGAAGAAGTAAAACTTGGATCGAATTGTGGGAGAGTCGCCTTGCTTGCTAATCGTAAATTCCGCGCCATTGTCGGAGGCGTACGTAACAGGGCCGACGGTGGTTTCCCAAACATCGGTCGAGGGGGTAGAGTTGAAGTTGAAGTTGAAGTCCATGCCAAAAGCCGGATCGGCAGGACAGGTTGTGTTCATCGGATTACATTTCGTCGAGACTTGAGCAAGCGCGGGCTGGGCAAGCGATGCCAGCACCGCCAGTGCCGACAGAGTGTATTGAGACAGCATTGTGAGGGAGTGTGAATTGGAAATGATCCAATGAGACTTCAGGAAGGACGAGCAGATGTCGAATTAGCGACCTGGGACGTTTGCGACACGTCTAGTATCGCCAGAAAGTCTGCAGAACACAGCGCACCAGCGGTGAAGTCTTCTTATAACAAGAGAGTGACAATAGTGAGTGATAAGGAGTGTGTGTTGTCTGAGACGGACGAATTCACCGGGCTCAACGTCGCAGACACAGACCGGGCTGTTGGAACAGAGGGAGAGAAAGTAACCTCTGTGGAATGTCGAAAGGAATGGCGATGGTGGGGTTCAAAATCCAAGAATTCAGAGCTGGGAATGAGTGTGGATATGGGGTGATGGCGTTCACTATTCAGATGGGGGCAAAGGCACGCATGGGAAGAAGCCGAAAGCACAGACTCGGGAATTGAGTTAGGGACTCAATCAAACGGAGAGCAATGATAGGAGGCGGCCTCATCTCAACGTGGGCAAAGCGGAGAGACAGATGCAAGACAAGCCAGGGGATGCCGGGCGCGTGGCAAGCAGCATGTTGATTAAAGGGGGTGCCAATGTCTCTTTCTCCTCTTTGGGTTCTTGGAGTCGCATCTGCAACGGGCAGCGTTTCCGCACCAGCGCCAACCAGGATTAGCGTTATAACTATCGGTCGAACCAGAGGCGAGCAGCATTCTAGGGCCCGGTTCGTGGTGGCACCGGCAGAGCAAGGTTATCAGAAAGGAAATTGTTGGACATTCGCTAAACGGTCAAGCGACCGACTGGGAAACTCTCAAGATTATCCCGAGATTGTTGGTGGGCCGGCCGGAGGAGAAATGGTACCTTGCGCCGGGGGAAACGGCTGTGGCGATCTGATGAACTGCGTCATGGGCGGTTGAAAAGCGATCAAATACGAAGCATTGCGAATAAATCCCATTTGCGAGCGCTCCTGGGCACACTCGTGATACTGAAGCAAACGGTTGCGCGCATCGAGGGCCTGTTGGTAGTTAATGTTGCGGATGACCATATGAATACCCGCATTGTGTGATACAAGAGAGGGCCCGCTTCAGGAGTTGACGATCACACCGCCGCAGCGTAAATCTCGAGGCACCTGCCCAAGCTGGAAGCATGAAACAACATCTGCCAAGCAGTCGGGTACAGAGTGCAGTGGTGTTGTTTGATTTCAAGCCGCATCTGAAAACAAAGTTGGGGTTCCAACTTGCAATAGCGCATTTGAAAGGCGTTCCCGATGGTCAGTACTTCGTAATCAATCCGGTATTCGCGTGGTGAGTGGCAGGAATTCCCCAGCTTTTGAGCATCATTCTCCAAAAAATACGACCGAGTTTTGTTGTTGCCAGCATCTTCCTTGTTGATCAAATGACAAGAATTTGCCATCGTAGAACACGAGGTGACGAGCCAGAATCTGGGCCTGACTCGAGGTTGCGAGAGCGCGTTAACAATGCTGAGCCTCAATGCCGTGATTCGAGGCTAGGGTAGTTGTTAGTGAAGAGCGATAGTACTCTCTTAGATAGCAGAGAACAGCCATCTCCAGACGAGCCAAGATGCGCCGAGCACGCTCAAATGAAAAGACGACTGGAGGCGTGATGGGCGCTGTGAACGAGTCGAGGTGTCGTCAAGTGGGATCTACAGGCTTGAGAGCCAACCTGAAGAGAGTCGGTTGCTGTGGGTCTCTGATCGTGACGAGTTTTCATTTCGCAAATGAGCGATTGCAGTATGATTTCGTATATTGCTGCAAACTTTTGGGCTGGGACTCACTGTAATAGCGTTCGTCCATGTGGCGTTGAGTTGTTTGCGAAGCTTCGATCATGGAAGCGTCGAAGGTTTGCAGAAATTGAGTGAGACAAGGAACATGAGGATGAAGTAAGGTGAGTGAGTAAGGTGGGAAATAAGCTGAACAAGGTGAGATGAGTAAGGCTACTACTACGGCAAAGGCAATTTATCGGGTATTCGGCGCATGGCGGGCCCAAGCGTCCGGGTCAGGGCCGGCCGAGAGACCCACATCCTTAAATGACAAAGCAACCGCTAAAACACAAGATTTTCAGCCCTTTTTTTTTCGGTCACCGCGTCCCGCGTGATAGACGGCTTGGCTAGACCGATGTCGCTCGTCAAGTCAAGCCACAACGAGGCATTTTCTGAATCACACTATCATTCGACATCCTCACTCACGTCAAGAAACTGTAGTGAGACTTTAGCTCACCAATGACCCAAGACTCTGGAGGTTGACTTCAGGACATGCTCTTTCTTAGTATGCACAATGCCAACACCAATTTCGGCAATCTATCCGTGCCAAAACCCACATCGTCCCCGAACTTCACCAAACAAACGTGATTTTCGGCAGCCCAGTCCGCTCCCGATTACGCGGCGGTGGATTCTGTCAAGAATGGACGCTTACCTGAGACGTAATAGTGGTGCAAACCGCCCTGCAACGACATGCTTAGATACGATAACGCAATCCAAACCCCAGACAAGGTCTGCGGGATGAGCCCATGAAATTTTCAGCTGTTGTTTGTTCAAATATTGGGCTGACTCCTGGCTCCTGACTGACTCATCTCCCTGCCTAACCTCGAATTCAACCTTCAGCCAAAGATCGCGGAACCATCAAAGTAGCCAACATGAGCGCGGAAAGCGGTCTGCAAGTCGCAGACTCATCCGACACCGATGTCGGAAACGAGCTACCAAGGAACGAGGTTCAGCGGTGCAGCTTCGGCGACTGGCTCCGTGACGATGTCAACATCCGTTATACCGATGTCCCAGTCCTCGCTTGCTGTCTCGTATCCGGCTTGTGCGACAGTGTGGCAGTAAACGCAGCTGGTGTCTTCGTCAGTATGCAAACAGGTGACATTTTAAGCTATCAAGAAGGGGAAGCAACATGGGAAACTGACCTGTTTGAAGGAAACACCATCTTCATGGCTCTTGGCGCCTCCAAGCTTCCGGCTGGCGAGCCCCTCCTCTGGCTCAAGTCCCTCAGCTCCATCGCCGCATTCTGGCTTGGGTGCTTCTTCTTCTCCAAGTCGAGGCACATTCACCCCAAGCGCAGAAGCACTCTCGCCCTTTCGTTCCTTCTCCAGTCGGCACTCGTTTTCCTTGCCGCTGCCTTTGCTCAGACACGTCTCATCGCCGACTTTGGAAAAGTCTCGGTGCAAGGCTCCGACTCGAACCACGTATTCAAGACATCTGAGAACCCTCTTGTGATGGTCCCCCTTGCGCTTCTGGCCTTCCAGTTCGGCGGACAGATTGTCACGAGTAGAATTCTGGGATACAACGAGGTTCCTACCAACGTCCTGACCAGTGTCTATTGCGATCTTCTATCCGACCCTAAGCTCTTCGCACCCCTGAAGGAGAACCCCAAGAGGAACAGGAGGTTCTTGGCTGTTGTTTTGCTTGTTCTTGGAGGTATCATTGGCGGCTGGCTGCAGAGAAGTCGGGCTGGCATGCCTGGAGCTCTTTGGATCTCTGGAGGAGTGAAATTCATCATTGCCGTCGCCTGGATGGGTTGGGCAAGCAATGAGCCGGTTGAGAGCAAGCTGGAGAAGGGCGTCAAGTCATAGCGAAGATGTCGAACGAGCCGCAGGCTGTGAGCAGAATATATCCTTCCATCGTTCCCGAGTTCGAATATGGAACAAGTAGCCAAGTCACCATGTCCGGCTGGACTATGTGCTTCTGTGAAATGACGGTCAAGATGGCCTACTTTATGATTGCTCACAATCTCCAAAGAACCGATTACCGCCGAAAGGAGTCTATCAAGACGGGCGCTCGATGACATCCATCACCTGGACAGGCTGTTGCGGACCCAGTATTATTGCTGCATTCCGAATCTCAGTTGTTGCTGCCGGTGGTTTCGGATAATGATATAATGGCAGGCAACCTGCTTTGCGTATTTCTTGAAGGTCGAACCCAATTATTCAACTGAGAGCAGTCACGGTTGTTGCTGGCTTGCATAACCTCCACTTCTTAGTTCTCGCCGTCTTCTCCCCGTCTCAGCTTGGCGATGCTTGTTGGTGAAGGGGGTTTCATGCGCCATATCAAATTGTCAGGGTCTTCGCAGAATACCAGTCAGCTCGTCCAGGAAAATTCATCGAGTCCAGCAACTACACCAATCAGATATTGACACAATATGTTCAAAAAGACCGCTTGCGAGCTGACACATATGTTTGTGAGCAGCAACCTCTCGTGTATAGATTTCGACAGAATGCCTTATCTGCTGTAGTCTTCTCGGCGTGTGCCATACTCGGTTAAGATAAAATGATCGATTTCGCTCGCTTCAAATCTGCCGATGTCGAACCTTTGGTACGCAGACTAAGCCACCGCCATGGGTTGTCAACCAAGTTCTCCGTGGCCTTTCGGCACACTCCGGTGCGCCAAATATGGGGTCTTCAATGAGACTCTAAGGTAGTGCATGTAGAGTGCCAGACAGCAAGGCACTCTCAACTTGACCTTGATTAAACGAAGACTTCCCCACAAACCATTCCCAATCAAGCTTCACAGGATACCTTACATGGCTGGCATCCTGCATCGCCCGCGCCGCGCCTGGGTCCAGGAATGGCCCACTCCGAACGTAACCCACGGGCCCGGATTCAAGATTCGCGAGAACCGCGATCAAGTCTTTTTTACCATCTTTCAGGATCACTTCTAAGTTGGATGCCAGCTCAGGATAGCCACCTAATCTTTCGTAGTTAAACCGCTGTGCTTCTCGATACGAGAGTTGAGGTTCGCGATATCAGCCATTGGCAAATCATAGCGCTGTAGGGCAAGCCACAACGTCAACGGTCATCCCTAGCCTCCATCAATAGTGTCTTGCACCGTTGGTATCACAATCGAGTCTCAGTCTGTGAACGAGCGCCAGCTCATCAAACCAGCTGGCACACGACCGTCACACACACCGTCAGCCCATTGCTGGTGCTTCCGCCATCTCGTCACCAAGAATGACCCCTTGCATCGCAGCACAGCCACCTTGGCGTCTAGAGCGTAGAGTAACCGCGCCGTCTTACCAAAGATATGCGATGTCATAATCGAGATTATGCTCCCCTGCCGATTCAGCATCACTTCCATTCACTACCAGACAGATCACAGTCTCGGAGGACGGAAGGGCGAGACACTCCTGAACAAGACCCTGCCCAACCTGAACGAAAAGAATCTAGGGGTCCTTCCACAAGAGGTTAGCCCCTCGTCATCAACAATCTTTAATTGGTCGACCGGCCACACCTCGACCCCTGCAACACATCCTTCCCATGCCAACCTTTGACGTCACCGAGGGTGGTGACTTTGGACCGCAGATCACCGACAAACAGGTTTGGAGTCGCACAGCACCCAACCACCAAACCCGCCAAACGGCGTCTCAATCGGCTCTAAGCGTCTAACAGAGCTAGCCGTCCTTCGCAGAGCAGGAATGGGTGACGGACGGAGGGGATTCGAATGACCATCTTGGCATCATTGTGCAGCATCAACCATGCCAGCCTGCCAACAATGTCTGCAGCCAGGGTCTCGGCACGGGCGTCCGCCCAGGCGAGGTACCTTGCGGTGAGCTGTAACAGGTCACAGCAGTAGGAGAAGCATAATGTCATGAATGAGAATGGGGAGGGGGGGGGGAGAATCAGGGGAAAAGGTATGAGGTAGGAGAGGAGAGTTAGATATAACCTCCACGTTCCTCCCGCCCAGAGTCTTGTGTTCCGTTTTATCCAGTATCCCAAGCCTTCATCCACGGAAGCACCCACACCATCAACCACAATTCCCAATCTTGTAGGCATAAACAAGCCTTGCGCCAAACCATCCTAGCAAATCATCACTTTCCAATCACACAAAACCCCATACCTCCTCAAAATGCCATTCTTCGGAGGCGGCCGCCACGAACCCTCTCCCGAACCTGTTCGGGAGCTGACCCCCCCACCCTCAGAGCCCCGCCGCACCGGCTTCTTCGGCTCCCGCAGAGACCCCTCCCCGGAGCCAATCCACCACCAGCCCGTCGCCGAGCCCCCCCGCAAGCACGGCCTCTTCGGCTCTTCGCGCCGTGACCCCTCTCCCACGCCGACAGCCCGCACATCCCGCACCTCCGCCACCTCCCACTCCTCTCTGTCCTCGACAACCTACCACACCTCCCCCGACGGCCACCACACCGGCGGAGGCGGCCTCTTCCGCCGCTCCACGGACGCGTCGTCCGGTCGGAAGGGCGGTCTGCTGCACAAATTTGGCGGTGGGGGCGTAGAGATGGACCCTAGCATCGTGCAGGCGCGCGAGCGCGTCATGGGCGCCGAGGCAGCTGAGAAGGAGGCCGACCGCGCGCTCATGGCTGCGAGGGAGATGGTTGCCGCTGCGAGAGCCGATGTGCGGAGGCTCGAGGAGGAAGCCAAGGAGGAGGCTAGGCGGGCCAAGATTAAGCAATACCACGCTCGCGAGGTTTCCAAGCGTGGCAAGGCCTTGGGCCGTCACGGAGACTAAGTCCTCGAACATAAATCTTTAGGCAACCCAAGCGACATTTCTTTTGTCATTATGAGTTCATGATCTGGATCATGGCGTACGATGAACAATTCGGAGTTGGGAGAGAGCGAAAACACAAGATTTCACATTATGTAGTTATTACTATTTTTATTTACATACATGAGCGACCATTGGGAAAATGAAATATTATCTGTACTCTCATCATCGAATGGAGTCTTTCAGCGAAAAATGTCGGGTAGCTTGTTGTACCCAAAGTAGATAATGTGAGTGGGAGCATTATCAAGAATGTTTGAGCGTTTCCACAATCGCTCGTATCCCATCAACTGCGAGATAGCGTCAGTACATAGGTACATACTTCAATAAGGGGAATAATAAATAATTTAATCATCCGACCCTATTTCACTTATCTCCGCCTATGAATAATCTCGAAATAGGGCGAAATTAGAGAAAGACTGGAGATAGACGTAGTGACGCCATCCAGCAGTCAATGGGATAGTAGTTTTCATTCGAACGCTGAGGTACACAGCTTCAGACAGCTAAGCCTCGACGTCTAGTGAATTTGAAGCGATGCAAGTTGAGCACACAAGCACGACAGGGTCCTGATCCCTCAACTCGCGACCGACAGTGCTGACAAGCTGACAAGACCTCTCCATATCTGTCCGTCGTTCTCCAGTTCTCCAGTCCGATTGCAACCGGGGCATCGAGTGAGCTCCGAAGGATAAGCACGGATCGGGGATTTTCCCGGGATACCCCTTCACAAATCCTCAGCCTCGACACCCGGTCAACACCACTCGTTCCTTCTCTCATCCTCTGGCTCTGACCGGAGCGGACACGAGAATCTGCGGCGTCAGATTCCTTGCCGCCCTATCGATTAGGTTCTCGGATAGTAAATTCCCATGTACCGGATACCTTTGGATACATTAGCTGCATCTCCGGGTCCGGTCAACTGACAGCTGGGAAATAAAGGTTACCGAGTTTACTGATTTCACTGGGGGGGGGGGGACTGTAGCTGCAGTGACAGAGTTCATTAAGCATCATCTAGAGACAACTTTTCTCGCTTGCTTGAGAACAGGCTAGTGGAAGAAAGACCAGAGCTCTCAGCCGACTGCTGTTGTTGAGCTTCCATCCGAGACTTCTAGTACCCTGATTCAATGTCTCATGCCATCCACCTGCCACCTGCCAATCACGCCGTTCCTCCGGCCGTGCGGTCCGTCTGCGTACGCGTTGAAGACCGAAAGCGACAAAGGGAATGAAACCTGACCCTCCAACCCTGTATGTGCATTGTGAAGTGAAACGGGTATTTACATTTTGCTCAAAAGTGGTCAGTGCCCAAAGGTATCAAGAACTCATGTCGGCGACGAAATCCGTAGAGTAGCCGCCAGAGTGAAAAAGAAAAGGTCGCGTCAGCCCAAGGAGCTGGACGAGCTGCAATAAAAAGACGTAGGGTGAAGGTCGAGATGCAAATCGGGGTTGAAAGGTCCAATCCGTGGGAACGCCGACGCCTTCCAAGTGCCAAACACTGAAAAAATGGAATTCGAATCCGTCCAGAACAAGGGCTGCTCGTTCGATCGTGGTCGTGAGAAGGTGAAGAATGATCAGGGCAAGAAACGGATCCACCAAAGTAGAGGTTTCTCACATGATGATGCACTGAGACTCCTCGCGATCCTTCTTGACACTGAGGGCGACGCGGGCGGCCTCGGTGAAGGCCTCGTTGACGCCGCGGTTGCGCATGGCGGAACACTCGAGGTAGCGGAGGGCATTGATGCGGCGAGCGACCTCCAAGCCCTGCTCGTAAGAGATCATGGGACGCTTCTCTCGCTGCTGGCCCTCGGCGGCCTCCTCCTCCTCGTTGTCGGCCTCGCGGAGATCGCACTTGAGGGCGACGAGAACCAGCTTGACACCGGGGCAGTTGTCGGCGATCTCTCCAACCCACTTGCTCTCGACGTTCTCGAGGGAGTCCTTGCTGTCGACGCTGTAGCAGAGCATGATGAGGTCGGTATCGTCTGCATCTAATTAGCAAGCGACCTCTTGATCCTCCCAAATTTAGAGTGTCATACCGTAAGACAAGCTGCGGAGGCGGTCGAACTCCTCCTGGCCAGCGGTATCCCAGAGGGAGAGCTCGATGTGGACACTGTCGACGAAGATGTCTAGCAACCCCAGGTCAGTATTTAAATCGGCAGAGGGAGAATCGTGCCAGAGGCATCATGCGACTCGGCGCCTTTCGCTGGGAATCGAGGGATCGTACCATGGACATAGTTCTCGAAGACGGTGGGCTCGTAGACGGTCGGGAAGTAGCTAGGCCAAGTCAGCAAGAGATGCGCAATTGGAAGACCGGCCATTTCCAGTCCATGAGGTTTGAAGGCAAAGGAAATATTGTTGTACTCACCCTCTGGTAAAGACGTTCAACAACGATGTCTTGCCGCACGCGCCATCGCCACTGCAGTTCGCAATTCAATTAGCCAAAGTCCTCAAGTCGCAGCCAGGCGACACAGAGGGAAGGGTCTGAGGAGGTCTCACAGGAGGACCAGCTTGCGCTGGACGGTCTTGTTACCACCGCACAAAGGCATGCTGGGCGAACTGGAGGAGGTGGGTTCGGTCGGGTTGTAGGAAGTTGGATAAGGAGGGTTGATCTAGGTGAGTCGGTGCGATACGAGATCGATTTGTTTGCTTGCTTGTTCGTGGAAAGCAAAAAAGTTGTTGTCGGCCAGCAGGAAACTGGGGGAGGGTTCGTGGTGCGTCGGTCGATCAGCAAGGGGAAGGTGCCAGAGAGCGTTCTGGGTTGTTGTTTGCAGGTGGGTTGGCACGGCTGGTTGGTGCGCGATGTGGTGGTGAAAGGAAATGGACAAAGAAAGACCGATGGAGTTTGGGGAACCACCTGCCAGTGGAAGGGAGGTAAATCGATGGTAACGCAGGAAGGAAGGCACGGCACGGTGCGGTCCAGGTGTAGGAATAAGGGAACGGTGGGGAACAAAAAGAGCAGGGAAGGTGAGGTGCACTTCACGCAGTGCAACAGTGCCTTCTTTTGCTGGAGAGGAAAGTGCCAGGCAAAGCGGAGTGGCTTGGGGATGGCTGTGACTGTGGTAATGTGAGGCAGGCAGACGGAAAGAAACAAATGGGAGAAGGAGGCGGCACACTGAAGACCAAAGTGAGGTAAAAGGTGCAAGTGTGAATTTGGAGTGAGCAAAAGATGCAGGAGCGGGAAATTGGGTTGGAAGAAGGTGCGCTGCTCAATTGGCTGAGATCAAGTCAGAAGGGCCACTCAATGGAGTAGAAAAGAGCAAGAGCGGACGGGGTCAGGCACTCTTGCTGGGGTGAGCCCAGGAGGAAAGGAGACGGGAACACTCACTGCTTTTTGGCGCTGGGCTGGAAATGGACACTGAGGACCTGAGGAAGGAAGCCACCCAGCTGAATGGAGACAGGAAGGAGCAACAGGGACGTGGAGTGAGGTGCCTTCCCAACTTGTTACCTAAGAAACCTCGCTCTGGCTGCGGTATTGGAAGACAACTTACCTATCAAGGTATTATCATTGTTATCATTATCATCGCCATCATCATCCGTGAGAGTACCGTACACCTCAACATCAGCCCGAGCAGAAAAGGGGACCAGCGCAGGGAGGCGGCGTAATTGCGTACTCCGTACGTAGTACAGCGACGAAGGGGGAAACAACCTGGACGAATCCACAGGCACCGGAATGGGGAACCTCATGAATGTCACTGACTGAGCGCCTCCACCAGGTTGCGGAGGTCCCTCTGCCAAAGAATGCCCTGAGCACATGAACGCATACGGATACCTACCTTACGTGGTTACTCGACACGCTTCCCTTGACACAGCGCGCCATTATCAACCAGGAGATTATTCACTTGGACTGCAACTCCAGTCTGCAGCGTACGGATATCTACAGCTGCCTACGTGCCTACCTACCTTGTGAAAGTATACGAAGATGCTAAAATATCCGTAGATGCGAACCGGGAAGAAACAACTTGAACGAGTGGAGACTTCCCCGCCACACAATTGCACGCATCTGCACACACTATCAAGCTGCAGACATGTCACGGCAGGGAAATCAAATTGGGCTGGACAAGAAAAGAAAAGAAAACCCCTCCGAGGAAGCCACCATTTGCCCTCCGTCCCGAACGTATCCGGACGTTGAGCAAAGCCATGATATATCCCTCTCACGAACCACCACGATGGACGCCATGAAGAGGCTCGGGGCATGGGCCAGTGCGTGTTCCATGTGAGCTGAGCTGAGGCCGGCCATGAGGCCTCGCCAAAACGGCATCGTTGATCCAATGCTTTTCCAGCTTAGCCTTTTGGCTTTTCTCTCACTGCCCCCTGCCACAACATGGCCGTGGCGCTTGAGAACCCCCGGAACCCCTCAACTCGACTCCCGTCAAGGCCGTTCTTGGTAAGACTGCAGAGCAGAACGGGGTAGACAAGGTCAACAAGGGGCACCAAGTACTCGCGCACAGGAAAGCATCGTGAGAGCTACCTGGTACAGGTTTACAGCACGCCAGAAACGTCCAACGGAGCTCGATTGCGTTATAAGCTTAGGCCACCTTATCTTCCGCTCTTTCGCCCGGCTGCGGCACCTTTTGAGAACGCCAGACACGATTCATCGTCAAATGCCCCGACCTCTATCCACACGAACCTTGTACATCCGTCTCACTCACATACGACTATGCAACTCCGATGTATGTTGAAGCCACCACGGCCGTATCCCCTGCCCCATCTCAATAAGTAAGGTATACTGACCAAAAATTGAAGTGAAAATACGCAATCCTCCAGTTTCACCTCATCAATCCCGCCGCTCAACCTCAAGCCGCCGTGGGCTGTACGACTCGCTGCGCCCCTCACCCATCCCACACCATCGTCATGTCCATAGTCCACAGTCGAACGAACCAAGGAAGTAAGCCTGATACCCACCTCTGTCAAAACAAACACTCTCCACTACTCAAACGAATAACTCCATCGTCAACCAAGGAATCACCACCCTTTGTAGCAGGCGTATCCCAGCGACACTCCCGCCGCAAAACGCCGGAGCTCGACTCGCTGGAAGCCCCGAGAGCGGCGCCTTTTTCTCGGATCGAGGACGTGGGCGAATCCACCACACCTTTCACCTTAGATTCTAGAGGCGCAAAGGCCCAAGCCCGTGGTTACTCCGTGCGAGAAGGGCTGCTCTTTTGGCCTCTGTCCGATATGATGTTCTCGTTATTGTTCAGGGCTGTGAAACCCCTCGGTTGACCGCTGAAGGCATTCCGGGATCCTCTTCTGCCCCTCTCTGCACCTCACCAACACCCCTCATTACCCCTCATCACTTCCTGACCTTCCCCATCAGTAAGGTAAGGGCACCCGGCATCGTCAGCCTCACTGGCGACGCAAACCTGCGCATCGAAGACCGTGAGGCACAGCCAAGAATCGTGACGCATCGCCGCGCCTCCGCCAAGCACCGTTTCGCCGCTCCATCATGGTTTAGATCCTCAACACCCCCCCTGTTATGCCCGACAACGCCTCCCGCACCCAGTCCGAGTGCCGTTACCCCGGATATTCGGGTGTCAGTGCTCGCCTGCTGGTTTTATGAATGCCTCACGTAATTAATACTGCCTGCCACCGTATCGTGAACCGTTGGATTATTGTTCCATTTCTCTATATGTTTGTTATCCGGAAACGTTCGATGTCACCGTACCTTGGGTATCCATTACTACAGCGTTCCACCACCATACGTGCAGCCTGCAACATGCTTCGCATTCTAGACCCATCCATGACGTGCAGTTGGCGGCACTAAAGCTTCCACGCATTCGTGCGCTGAATCCGCAGACGCGCTTAAGCACGTCGTCCCTCCCTTCCGTCCTCCGGCAGCGTCCCATCCCGACCTCGTTCCCGCCGGACCCGATCATGCATAGGCGATCGCTGGCTACTGCGACCCAGCTCCGTTCTCTCGGCTCGCACGGCGCGCACAGCGCCCGCACTTTGGCGCACGAATTCTCGACCTCGTCTTCTAGTCTGCCCCGCAAGCCGGTCGTTTTTGTAGTCTATGATTGTGATTCGGCCGGATCTCGCCGGTCCTTTCGCATTCCCCCTTCAGTCATCGTCTCTCTGCAGACCCTGCCTACCCCGGCCCATCCTCTCTCCGAGGCTCATGTTGCCGGCCTTGCGATGCAGACCATTCACAAACTCCCTGTCCCCAAACTTGCCTGATCGCTCTCTTGCCTGGTCATCGGCCTGTCGCACGGCGTTTTCCCGTTCTTCAAGAGTAGCCAGACGGCGCTCCCGGTCCGTGTCGAGATCTGAAGCGGCTGCCTGCATCGCCGCCAACTTGCGCGCCCTTTCCTCCTCAGCGCCCTTGCCCTCAAACTCTTTGCCACCACTGGATCCATTGGTACGGGCAGCAGGTCGTCTGTCGTACCCTTGCCGACGGTTCTCGTTGTTCCGGCGGCCCCTGGAAACTGAAGCATCCCCGTCTCGGTCGCCGCGCCTGTCGTAGCTTCGGGGCGATCTCTCACGTGGTTTGGCGGAGCGATCCTCCTCGGAAACCGAGTCTCGGCGCCGCCGTTCGCGGTCGTCACGCCTGTCGCGTCGATCGCGTCTGTCGTAATCGTCCTTTTCACCAGAGTCGCGTCTCCGAGGGGACCTGGATCTTGACGCACGTCTGCGCTGGTGGTGTCTGTCTTCTGAATCGCTGCGTCGATGCCGCCTTTCGGAGCGGTCTGCTTCGTTGGGGTCGTCCCTCCGACGGCGCGGGCTCCTCGATCTTGAGTAGGATCGCCGCCTCTTGCGGTGCCTTTCCCGATCGTCGTCGTCGTTCCGGTGTCTGTGATGCCTCCTCTTGTGTCTCTCCTCCTTGTCTTTCGACTTGGACTTATCGTCTGCCATACCCATGGATGCAAGTAATTGCCGGCGCTTGATAGGATCGTTCATCATGGCTTCGTAGGCGGCCTGCTCCTGTCGCTTGATGGCGAGCAAAGGATCTTCTCGAACTTTGGCTGCTGTGTCGCGTGCTGTGTTGGCCGTCTGCAGGGCCATGAAGCTCTCCTGCCCAGCTTGCTTCTCCAAGTTCTTGTGTTCCGTTCCCTTGAGCAAGTTGTCGATGCGGCGCTTGCCCAGGAGGTAGCTCTCGCGCTCCTCGGTCGTGCCGGTCTGTCCATCGGTAGGTCCGCTGTAAAGAAACTCGACGCGGTCGACTCGTTTGGTGTGTCCCGCAGCCTCCAGCTTCTTCTGAAGTTCTTCGCGCTCGCGCTCCTCCTTCAGCTCGTTGATGCGCTGTTGTGTCTTCTTGCGCTCATCGAGGGCTTTGCGTTCCTCCTCCCAGACCTTGGCCTGGTTCTTGATGAGGGAAGGGTGGAAACTCTTCTTCAAGTTGAGATCACCACCCATCTTGCCGACTGCTCAATGGAGTACACTGGGTATTCTTCAACAGTTGATAGGGGATGTGTCAAGTCGGGAGTTGGTTCGTGTAAAGGTTCGTTGTGGAGGTCAGTTGTTGATTGAGATGGATGTTGAAACTACCTTACCGTAGGCAAAGGAGAGTCAAAGGCTGGCGCGGCTGGGGTTCCAGTCAAAAAAAAGCATAGGAGCAAAAGTCGCCTCCATTCATGTGGTCAGTGCACAGCCAGAGGCCGTTGGTGGGTCCGCCAATCGATAAGCTCCCCCCGCCTTGATTGTCCACCATTACTACGGGCAGACAGCTGCACCTACCTGCCTGGAACTGTCACGGTCGTTGTTAACCAGCCTTACCTTCCTGTTCGATTTCCAACGACGAACAAACCTACTGTACTTACATTATCCTTCAACAAGCTTTTCCCTACAGCTCCTTGCCAATTCATTCACTGAAGTGCACCCCTTGCGACCACCTATCCCGATACCGATAGCTTTCACACTAGTCAAGATGTCTGACGACGAGGACTTCATGCAGGAGTCTGATGAGGAGCAGTGAGCTTTCCCCAGACTGGCCTCCCAACCCGGGGTTCCGTGGCAGGAACCATCGAGACTGACTAGGCGCAGGTACGACTTCGAGTACGAGGAAGACGATGATGAGGATTCCGGAGACGTCGGCATCGAGAACAAATACTACAATGCAAAGCAACTGAAGCTCACCGATCCCGAGGATGCAATTGCCGAATTCTTGGGCATACCACCCTTAGAGGAGGAAAAGGGCGAATGGGGTTTCAAAGGCTTGAAACAAGCCATCAAACTTGAGTTCAAGCTGGGGCAGTATGAAAAGGTACAACCAACTTCTGGAGAACGTCCTGCCACCAGCAGAAGGAAGGTGCTGATTTCCGGAACCAGGCGACGGAGCACTATGCCGAGCTGTTGACCTACGTCAAGTCGGCCGTGACGAGAAATTACTCCGAGAAGTCGATCAATAACATGCTGGACTACATTGAGAAGGGATCAGACAGTCCCAAGGCCGTGGCGTGCGTCGAAAAGTTCTATTCGCTCACACTCGAGAGCTTCCAGAGCACGAACAACGAGAGACTATGGCTGAAGACGAATATCAAGCTGGCCAAACTCCTCCTCGACCGCAAGGACTATAACACAGTCATCAAGAAGCTGCGAGACCTGCACAAGGCTTGTCAGAAGGAAGATGGCAGTGACGATCCCAGCAAGGGCACATATTCTATGGAGATATACGCCCTCGAGATCCAGATGCACGCCGAGACCAAGAACAACAAGCAGCTGAAGAGACTTTACCAGCGCGCCCTCAAGGTCAGGTCCGCTGTCCCTCATCCCAAAATCATGGGAATCATTCGCGAATGCGGTGGCAAGATGCACATGAGCGAGGAGAACTGGGCCGAAGCGCAGACAGACTTCTTCGAATCCTTCCGCAACTACGATGAGGCCGGCTCGCTCCAGCGGATCCAGGTGCTCAAGTACCTCCTTCTCACGACCATGCTGGTTAAGTCCACCATCAACCCGTTTGACTCGCAGGAGACGAAGCCCTACAAGCAGGATCCCCGAATCACTGCCATGACCGACTTGGTAGACGCATACCAACGCGACGACGTTCACGCCTACGAGAATGTCCTTCAGAAGAACCAAGACATCCTTGCCGACCCATTCATCGCCGAGAACATTGACGAAGTGACGCGCAACATGAGGACCAAGGGAGTCCTGAAGCTCATCGCACCGTACACACGTATGAAGCTGTCATGGATCGCGAAGCAACTGAAGATCTCAGAGCCTGAGGTCCAGGACATACTGGGTTTCCTCATCGTTGACGGCAAGATTCAGGGCAAGATCGATCAGCAAGCCGGCACCCTCGAGATTCAATCAGACGCGGACAGCGACCGCACCAAGGCTCTGTACGAGTTGACACAATCCGTCGCGACCTTGTACACCACCATGTTCAAAGAGGGCGAAGGCTTCCGATCAACCGAGTTCCCTACCGATGAGCAGACAATGGAGATGATGGGCGGCGGCATGACCCCCAGAGGCGGCGGTCGTGGACAGCCGCGGGGTGTTGGACGGAAGGGCAAGGGCGTGATGCCATCGATGTGGACATGATGAGCATGTTTATACGCGCGTGCCGGTTGATCACAGCGGATAATAGACATAGCGGGCAAAGCCAACTACAGGCCATTGCCCCATGGCTGCTCGGTCAGCTACATTACAACAGGGACGGGAACGGAAGTGGCTTAGACGATGAAGAGAGACGATGCGATGATGGTCTCGGCAAGCACGGAGAAGGAGTAGAGGCGTTGTCAAAGTAGCTAATCAGGCCATGACAAGATACCAAAGAACATTCAATCAACATCATTAGTCAAAAGAGGATGGAAACGCTTTTCGTCAGACCTCAAGCAGCAGGCCAAACAGTCACCGCAAGGTTGGTATGGCTGTGGGCAAAGCTGCCCTATAGACGAACGCGATCAAGAAGCAGCTTCCCGCTGCGGGTGGCTCAATCCAAGGAGTTTCCAAGACCCTGTGGAACGCAGGTGGAGAGATACGAGGCAGAGGCAGCAGGAGACGGAGAAAGAGGCTAGACATGGGACAGGCTATCACGTCGTACGACGACGAATGTGAGGGATCATGAGAATGGCGTTCCGGGGACGTCTGAGGTCCTCTCGTTCATCTTGAAGGGGACAAGACTAGCAGACTCGATACGGATGTTGATTCATCGACTCTTCGGACCTCGTAGATCCCGTGGAAGGCAACCGAAGAAACCGAGAATACGAAGAGACACAAGTGCACAACGGGGACCTATGGAATCCTCCATTTCGATCTTCCCATCAACGCTAGTAGAATAGCGATGGTGTTTACCGCGACGATCCAGAACCTAAGATCTGTCATCCAGCCTTTTGGCTTCGTTCCGGAATCTCGTTTCCGGAAATCTCATTTGTCCAAGAGTTCCGGAATACGACCATCTACCTCCCCCCGCGACACAAAGGACACGACGAGGGGGGGCATCGAGCTGACCAAACAGGAAGAGACAGATACAAAAAAAAAGAGTTTAGACGCGCAGACGATAGACTGAAGATCAACTTATTTGGCTCTCACTCGACACCGCCATCACATCCCCAATTCGCAAATCAATAGGCCGAAAGGACGTCTGACCGATCGATCCAGTGGTAGTTTGTTGTGTTGGCCGCGGCGCAGAACCCCAGGCGAGATGAACCTGAGCCCTGGTCTTGTGTGGTAACCACCACCGGACCTTCATCTATTTCGTCTTCAGACCTTCACCTTGCAGCAACGATGTTGGGTGCTCAGCTCAGCTCAGCTCGCTTGCTTGGTTTGCATGGCCCGCGTCCGTTGGTCTCGATGCAGTTTGCAATTTTACCCAGACATGGGCGCAGCAGCAGAAAATCACACACACACGCACACACGCGCGCGCAGAAACTGAAGGCAGGGAGCCGAGCTAGAAAGCGAAGCAGAAGAAGAAAAGAAAAATTCTGCACCACCATCACCCACTGTCTCCATCGCCCACCCCGTCCCCTTCGGCATCGTGTCCGTGGCTGTCAAACGACACGACACGATACTGGCCCGGGATTGTCCCGATGGTTCCTGGCAGCGTAGCATAAGGTAGAGAGGGAGAGGTGGGCCCGAGAACTTTTAGTCGCCTTTGCCCTGGTCGTCGACGTATACTAGCTGCAACTGCAAGTCTGATGAACATTTTTCCCACAGACTTCGCTTCCCGTGATGTGCTTTGCTTTATTGCGGCATTGCCTTAGTTGTTGGAGTAGGATCTCCAACAACATCGGCCCATCAACATCCATACACCCGCAGATCACACCTAGGACTGGTATTATGCAGTCGAGTTTCACTCCCGGACCGTCTGCTAGATGCATAGATGGTGGTTCATTCCGTCTCCAAAATACCACTTCCCAAGGTTGCGTCGTCTGCCATCGAGTCGGACCTTGACCACCACCCGCAGGTTCAGTGGTGGGTTGTTGACTGACGTAGCTTCTGGTCCGGAATCTGGATCTGTCATACTACACAGCATGAAGACTTTTTCTTCTCAACCTTTTTCCTTCTTCGGTTCTGCGAGGCCAGCCCAATGATTGTGGTTCGTTGGCAAGGCAGATCGCCGTCACCTCCTTGGAATTGGAGACCTCGACCAGGGGAAGCCAATCAAACGGTCTTCATTATGCGTCTTTCCGTGGCCACCACCTCCTCCGTACAGTCAAGTACAGTACTGTACGCCTCCGCGAGCTCGTGAGTAATGGGAAAAGCAGGCGTGGCAGGGCGATTGACGAGCCGGTCCATCCACTCAAATGCTCAAACGACACCTGCATAAGCCGCGACAAGGGCAAATCTGTGGTGCGCAACGCAGGCGGCAGGTGGGCTGCAGGGCAGCGAGCGAGTGGCCTGCTTTGCCTCTCTGTCTCCGTCTCTCCCCATGCTCCTCTTTCTCTCGGCCGATTACTGGGCGAATGCAGGCTGGAATCCGTGACGGGATGAGCAGGCGAATTTGGCTCAAACAGCGGAGAGGGGGTTGGTCTACATGTTAACGAACCAAAAGCCCGTATTCGATGATTGGACGATGCATTCCAGGAATACAAGAGACGAGAAGGACAGGAAACGAACAGGTAGAAGGACCTGCGGGATCGAGGAGGTCCGCAGCCGGAGCAGTCCAAACTCAAGCGGAGGAAAGCTGATGTGACATGTTTGGCAAGTTGTGTGTTTGTCTGCATTATGGATGCTTGTATGCCGCCAGTGTAATTAGATTTCCTTTGTGCCTCAGACTGCTCGTCATTACATGGTGGATGTCGGTACTACTTACTCATACAATCGATGACCCAAGCTGATGACTACACGACCGTGATGATCAAGATTTGGAGGAGGGGAGCACGGGGGGCGAGGTGTTGTAAAATATTCTGCTCATGGCAAACGTGTCTCGCTCGCATGATGCCATGGAAGATCTGACAGAATTTGAATTCGCGGGGATGTTTGAGCCGAGCTTGGCTGGAGAGGTGCGCCATGAGCGTGCTTCTGCAGCTTGCCGCACTCACTGGCCCTAATTGGCGGTTGAGAGCAGGAAGCGTGTTGTACATACAATGAGAATGGCGGTTCCATTAGGCACAACTGCAGTCAGAAGAACGATTGCAGCTGGTTGTTGGAGATTGCGCCGTAAACCATGTCGATTCGTAGCTATCCGTATCCCGTATGCGCCGAGCATTTCACTTCTTGTCGTGCTTGTTTGCCTTCCCGCCGCTCCGGGGTAGACTAGACAGGTTGATCAGCGCAGGCATGGCTCATCGAAAACAGAGCCGACCAGTAAAGTACGAATCAACGACATAGGTCAAAGACACATGTCCACATCGATGAGATGTCAATTCTGACGTTGGCTCAGTCGTGGACCTTGATCAAACGATGAGGCGATAATAGCGGGCTTCGTCTACCATGGAACAAGTGATCATCCTCTACATGCGCAGGCAGGGGTTGGACTTTTCTGAAGGATGGGCTGTCATATTGCCAACTTCGGTAGTTATTTTGGAGGCCCTTTGTCGGGAAAGGGTACAGGAGTATTTCGTGCAGCCCCAGCTGCGTATCTGCATGGCAAGCTCCCGAGGCTGGGAGTATTCGAGGGGATCAAGAGGAAGACTGCAGAGAAGGCGAATTAGGCCAGAATGCCTATACCATCTGGCCTCAACCCCCCATTTGTGTATCCCACTGCTCAAGATCAAGTCCAGAGGACTTCGTAAAAGACTTGTAATGCATCATTCTTCGCAGCCTGTGGAGACGGGACGGAGCGAACGTGGGACGGGACGGGGTCTAAGTGGGCGGAAACGCAGCCGATGCGACGTTGCTGGCGACTGAACGCTGTTGACATTGGTAGCTCACTCACGATGTTCTCGGCGCCCCAGCTAAAGTCTCCAGAGCCCTGAGTCGGTACGTCTCCTTTGGAAAAGGCGACACTCTGAATATCGTCTTTGAAGAAGCGTTATTGGATGTCTCGGGTGCTGCACTGCCCAGACCAGACGGTTTTCCTTCATCTTGTAATCGATCCATAACTTCTTCACATGCCCTTGACTTTTTTGCTGATGATCGAGCAGTGGACAAGGCCTGATCAAGGATGCGGTGCTATTCGTAGTCGTCTATTCCTCCAAGGATACAGACTAAGACGAATATGTGATGGCGTCAGAGGAATACCAGGGGCATAGGGCTTGGGGCAGTAACGTTGTTATCTTGCCATGCTCCTCCTGCCGAGAAAGCAATGGAAGTAACTCTCTTTTGGCACTCAAAAGCCGGAAGCAAATCGTTTCCTCGAATTTGGAAGGCCGTCATCAGTTTTCTTTCTTGTCGATTCTGTCTACTGATCGTTCTTTCTTTACGTCTTCCCTGTGGTATATGGAGGAGAACCCTGCAGAAAGCCGAACAGAGTGGACGGAATTTTTACTCATGTCATCTTCGAGACGCAAGACAGACGAGAAGACGTATTCGTACACCATAGTTGCTTCTGGATCCCTTCGTCTTGTACGGGATTGGTGTGCCTGGCTCATTTCGTATAACAAGCCTAATGGAGCAAGAGGAAAAGACGAGACTGGCCGAACTAACTCACAAAGGTCGGCAAGGGCCTTCTGTCGCGCGCCAAGTCTTTGGAACACCTGGTCCCTCCGATTCGAGTTGTTTTGACAGGAAGAAGATCGGGAGGCTCAGATTCTTCCTCTGCTTGAGACGCCCGGGTCAACTCTCGGTTGTCCCGTATTGGAACACCTTGCGAGCTATTCTAATATAGAAGATTCTCAGAAGCAGAAAATGTTGAAATCGCTTCGGTGAATGTGAAATGACCCTCGAGTCCTCGACGTGTGCCAATGATTCAAGATTGTGCCCATCAGGAAACGGGGCATGCAGATCTCTAGATGTCCCCACGCTCCACGTTGCCACAAGACCGAATTTGCAGATTTGACATTGTCGAGTTTGCTTTCCCCTGGACAAACCACATTCTCTAAGTCCAGGTCGCGTGCGGAACAGACCGTCCGAAAGCTCCACCAACCAATCTTAGCCGCATGAAAGGTGAATTGACAGTTCGTAGTCGTCTGGCATTGTTTGATCATGATCTGGAACCAACGTACTTGTTGACGGATGTCCGTGAAACTAGTCAGCATGTTTGGCTAGTGACTTGTCGAATCGAAAGCCACTCATCCCGATGTGTCACGGATCCCAACTACTTGGTGGCCGTTGGCAGGCATCGGCTGCGCCGCTTGTCCGCCTTGTCCGAAGCTCAAATCCGCGCAACAGAGTACCCTCCATTGCCTCTTTGCGATGAATGGTGAGTTGGCTTCCATGAGAGCATTAGCCCTCGGCGCCCAAAACTGGGCATTGCTTGCAGGGTCAATTTTGTCGCGAGGTTGCCTCTAAATCGATTACCCGCAGTAATGCCCAAGTCTGCCCTTCTAGCATTGCTGCTGGGTGCCATTCGCACATGTTGAGCCTGATGATTTGTTCAAATGTACAGCTGGTATTTGTCCCGAGTGTCTTGATAGGTTGACAAAGACAGGATCTTCTCGGCAACGTCTCTTGCAAGGTCTAGTTTAAGACACATGTTGTTAGTCGGGGCCGAAGCACGCCGTCGGAGCTACTAGATAGTCTCTCATTTCGACCGTTCCGACAAGCGGGCCATGAGCGGGATGTGCGGGCGGACGATGTAGTGAGGTCGTCTCCCTGCACCATCATGGAGTAGGTGGGGATGATTTGCCATGGAACAGGAAAAATTCGATATCACGGCCTCCATTTTCTGACACGGGAGTCTTGGAAACCGGGCAGACACACAGTGCCCAGACGGATCTCTCGGTCCTAGTGGCCAGGGGCATCAGCAACTGCTAGTGAACTCGACTCATGGCTTCCACTCCGATTCTGCTGTCAGTATGATTTAGTTCTCTTGCTTCTATTTGACGAGTCTGGATTCGGATATTCCAACTTTCGCTACGTGGAGGTGGCCAAGTCATTATATCCGTACTTCGTATGGGCATTGTGAAAGCTGAGCTGCACCGGGATCGGCCATCTCTCGCGGGGCGTGTGGCACTTCCTGAGATGAAGTTCCCACAATGAGGTGTGTAGGTGCAATGTTGCGAGAGGTTTTACTTACGGTAAGTGTGATGCAGGATTACACCCGAGAAACCAGCGTGGTGCTCACGGAAGCGTGTCGTGTCGACCGGCTTCGGGTGACGATCCGTCCGGAGAGAGAGAGCTAGTTCAACATGGTGTCGAAGTTGTCCGTGGAAAACGTTTGGCCGTAGTGTAGTAGCCGACTACACCGTCACAGCTAAAGTGTGCTCGGCAGCGGCCGCCGTCGGCCGTCAGCCAGTGACAGGCCTGTTCCCTGCATAGCAAAGCGCGGTGGGGTGCGCCGGGCCAGATTCGTAGCTTACTTTACGGATAGTGTAAGCCAGTCTCGTGGCAACTTCAGTCCAGTCAAGATAGCAGGTCAGATTCAAAACGACACCATTGGTAGACCCTCAAGTTGTTGGGAATATTGGTTTTAGGCTCTGAGCGGTCAAGATGCTCAGGTGATGGCCAATGGATGGACAACGGCGGCTCTCGGGAACGACAGCAGAAAAAGGAAAGAACCAGCGCGGTAACTTGTCTCTGACGCCACGAGGGCTGCTGTGATGGAATGTCGTTAGCCCACAATGCTGACGCTCCTCGTGGTACTCCGTAATCGTCCCGCTTTCCTGTGCGGCTCGTTCGCCGTGAGCCTAGTTCTCCTTCCAGTCTTTGACGTGCGTCTGTGGCCATGCTTGGGGCCAGCGAAAGGAAGAAGCGAGGCGGTGGGACGTGCTGTTTTGATCGCGGCGGCTGTGACATATGCTCTTGCTCAGCACCTTAGTTACTATCTTTCGTAGGAGTTGCGCTTGTTGGACCTTTCGTTGCCAATGGTTCACGTCGTTGTTTGGAGTTTTGGACAGACCCATGGAACTGACACCCATGCCATGGTTGAAGGCGATGGATTACTCGGCGCGTGTGGCTATCGTGAGCGACGTTGTACGCTTGCGAAAGCATCCAGTGCCTTGCTAGGCGGAGGTACTTTGCACACATTCTGCTGGCTTGGAGCCTTGAAGGCACCGAGGCAGACGGCAGGCCACAGTGGGTGACGGGATGTGTGGAGGGAGTGTGATCACGATTGATAAGGTCGGATCAGCACTACAGGCATGTATCCATACCACCTCACTACGAGATACATGATCCTCTTTCCACGATGATTGTGTTTGGACGTACGTACCTGGTACGGATACCTTGTTCGAGGGCTTGTGGAGGCCATCGCATTTTACCTCCCATATGATGCGCTAACGAGCCATCGAGGGATGCCACGGTCCTTTGTGTGGTCTCGTCTGGCCCGCTGAATGCTGGTGATGCAGTGCAGCATGCTGATGGGAAACGCTTGTGCCAACCTGGAACCCTGTACTACGATGCCCGTAGCCCATCAACGTCGAGGCTTGCCGGGTCTGTCCAGTCTCTGTCAAGCGTCTGTGGGATGGGCACGCCGCACGCACGCACGCACGATGGGGTGGAAATCCCACTCAACCTTGTCCCTTGCTGGTCGGAACGGTGAAGGACAGGGCCTATCCCCGGCACCCTCTTCCCCTAGAATGCCACCCTTGCTTTTATGTCGGCGTCTTTTTGATCTTCTCCAACGGGCTCGCAGATTCGCAGGCTCGCAGTGTCCAAGAGCAGGCCGCAGGTGTGTGTTCGCTCGGTAAACGTCAATGTTTTCCTACGCAAAGACACAGAAATCGGGCGTTGGGAAGGATTCGTGTTGATGTTGCTCAGGTTGTATAGGTCTGAGGTGACTCGTGAGCGGACTACTTTGCATGTAAGGTGGCACATGGTATGTAAGGTGGCACATGGTAATTACTCTACTTTACCTTTGCATAGGCATTGTGTGTGTGCCATTGGCGCTCTCGAATGAAATAATTCTCAATGTTTAGGGGATAATTCGCGCAGCAGGTACGACGGTTTTGTTTGTTGAAAATGAGAAACGAGTTGTGCCAGAGACAAGGCGGAACCCAGGCAGTATTCGTATGCAATATTCAGAAGAACGCGATGTGTAGATAGAGGAGACGGGAAGAATACGACGAGAGATGAAGTTGAAGACGGTTGAAGACGGACAGAGGGCTAAGGTATCCGTACTTTCCTTTCTAAGGTAAGGTAAGGCGAGTCGAGGCGAGGCAGGTTCGTCGTCGAGGTCGAGATTGAGGTTGTTAGGTCTTGCCCTTTTCTGATTATCTTCAGTGATGGGGCGGACCTGCCGCCTGCTGGGACATCGCAAAGTGACGAGGAAAGAACATCTGAGTCCTGAGGTAGGTAGGCTCCTGCCTGACCTAAGGCAAGGTAAGGTACCTCTGCTCTTTCCCCAGATACCGTAAAGAGGGTACTCGGTCTCGATTACTCATCTCTTTCGATTGACGTCTGGTTTCTACTGCTTTCCAGGGTACCAAAAACATCATGCTTGATATCTGACATCCAGCACAAGGTGTTCTGTGTGTATTCGAACCTACCTACGTACGGATATAGAGAAAGGTACGCATCGTCTTTGGCACGTAAGGTTCCAAACTAATGCTTTCAGTCTCGGAAGACAGGCCGCTTCAATGGCACTACCGTGAGGATACGCAATATCACGATAACTAGCATCGTTGAGCCACCTTACGACGGCACACCCACGGCACCCTATCCATTACCTATCGAGTTTCCATGGTGCGCCTCTGCCCGCAACCAATCCATACCTGGCGGAAACCTCCCCGACAGTCGACTGAGGGAATGTCAACCGGTCCAACAGATTGACGTGGCCAATCGACGTTCGAGATTTGGGGAAAACCTGGTGCAGACCTGGCCAGACCGCCGCAGACTGTCAGAGAGGACCAAGAGTCTAGGAGTCTAGGACGCATGCCTAGCTAGGCCCGACTGCAGACCAGGATCGTTGGGCTCAGGCTCTTGTCTCTGTATCTCGTCCGACTTCTCCTTTGTCTCTCCCTCTCTCTTGTTCTGCCGCCTGCCCTCAACCCGACCCTCGAGTCTTGTCATCTGTTCGAAACGGCACCTATCCGATGATGCACGCAATCCTCTCTCCTCTCTCTGTCTCTCACTCTCCGTCCGCTCTTGCTGTGTCACTTTGGCAGATGATTCCGCACACACTTGGCTATTCGGGGCCGAGGGTTGACCTGTGGAGACCAAAGGTACCTTAGATTGAGGCATACAAGGCAAGCCGCAAAGCACATCAAGACTATGGAGTATGGACCTCGACAAAGTATCCATCCGAATGGAAGGAAAAGAAATGGGCCAGGGGGTGTGTTTTTCTCTCTCTCAATTGTCGTCGCTCACAATGCGCCCTCACCTCACAACTCACCATCCACAGACTGGACCCCAATTGGCAATTACACTGGACATCCGTATCCATTCCCGTCCCCGTTTTCCCCGTCATCCCCGTTGACAACGTTTCCATCCACCCATTTCACCCCATCCCATGTCTATCCGTATGTATCTGTATGCCCATGCCCCCTGCTCAGTCCCATATCCCGTTACGCCCATCACGGGCGGTTTGCTGCGCGCGCCGCTATGGTTTTGCTGCTGGTCTCTGGATATCCCACCATTGGCACCACAAGTTCACAACCACCCACGCAGCACGCTACGGATACCATGTCATGCCATACGTAGTACGAATACCGGACTATGCAGATTTGTATCAGAACATTAGCCAACCATTGCGAGGCACAGCACCCCATCATGGTACTTGCCCACGGCATCACACAATGAAGCCCTCTGAGGGCTGCCGTACGGATACTTTCCCCCTTCTTTCTTCTTTCTTTCTCTATCCGTTCATCTCTAGGTGCCCTGTCATGGCCCAATTCTATCCCCTGTTTTCCCTTGCCTTACATGGGATTCATGTATCTGTACGGATACCTGATGTTTCTCCCTTCGAGTCTTCAACACTTGTCGACCTGAGTACCCTACCTACCTTATGCGTACGGATAGGTACTCAGGTTTAAACGTCAAGGTACTTCCACGCTGCTCCAACTTCAGCACCGGATGATGCCGTCCAATTGCTCATGACCTTGTCGCGGTCCTGATATTATTGTTTCCCTTGATCACCCCTGCCTCGATGCCGTTACTCCAGTGTTGTGTCATGCTAGCTTCCATCGTCTGTTCTTGGTGCAACCATGGCTACCTACCTACCTTGACCCCCAGAGCAAGATACGATACGGATACGCTGCCTGTCTTTTTTTTGTCTGCCGGGCCTCATCCACCTTGTTCATGCGTGTGGACGCAACACAAGTTGACGGGCTCGGGACTCTGATTATCATCATTCGCCCCTGTGTTTTATCCCGTCCATTCCTTACTTACACCTGCTCTTTTCCCTTCTTCTCCGTCCTCCCATCTTCCTCCTTTGGCTGGACCTCTCACCTCTCGCCGTTCATCTCTCCCTTCCTTTATTTGCAAATTGACATTGGAAGGAGCTTACAGTCCAGCATACTCGACCTCCTAATCAACTGCTAGCTAACATCTATCGTGTCAACTTGACTACAGTCAGACCATCACCCAGCCATCAAGCCATCGTCAGCAAGCAGGCAGTACCTACACGTACAACCGTGATACCGGGCTCGTCTGCCCTACCCTACCTGTACCTACCTACCTTACCCTCCGATCTCCAGCTGCGGCACGGCACTGCACACTCACATCACATCACATCACATCACATCGAATTCCTCCACATCGTCCGTCATCCGTCATTCGTCGGAACCACCTCAGCTCGGCTCGCCGAAAGGCCGGAATCAAGAACCAAAATCCAGATCCAGCCGGTCCAGGACACCCATTCAAGCTGTATTCAGCACGGCAAAGAGCACCACCGGACACGCCAATTTCCAAATCCAGACAGGAGGTCAGACTAGGCTCCAAGACACCAAGACGTTTTGGCAATACCAGTCTTTGCCGCAGGCAGTGAGTGACAGGCACATACTTCCTCTTAGTCTAAGGCAGTGAGAGTGTTAGCATCGGACCACCTCCACAAGCGAAGCCCGGACCCCAGAGTCGATCGCACAAGTTGGCAGGCTCTCGCGACTGTCGCAACGGCGATTCGCACCAAGAAACGTCAACGTCCAACGCCGCGCAGGCGGAAAGCAAAGGGCCAGACGCACCCCGGAAAACCACAGGTCACATTATTGTTCCTTTTTAGCCCCTCGGACGGCCATCGAATTTCTGCACTATTATCACCCCTGTCGCGGGCCTTTCTATTCGTCATCTCAAGCCAAGCTGCACACAAGCGGCTCACTATTGGGGGGGAGGGAAGTACTAGTCGGGTTGCTTTTGAGCTGACCTGACCTGATCCCCGACCCGATCTGAAGGAGAAGGAGACACAGACATCCAGAGAGTGGAAGAGACACACAGAGAGAGAGAAGGCGAGTACAAATCTGTTCTGGTCCAACCTGGGAATTGTTTCGACTGGACCTGCGTGGTAAGGTGAATTGTTGAGGGGCGGCCGTCTTTCTACTTGTTGATCGCCGTGAGATTCTTTACCCGTCGTTGGAATCTTGTAAGGAATCTTTCTTTCTGAACTGCAGATTGGACTGATTGCTATCTGGCTCGTTGGATCGCACCCGTCACATCGTCCGACTACCCCGACTCAGACCCGACTCGACGCGACTCAACTCACACTCGCCTCGCCCAATTTTCAGTCATCCCCTTCCCTCCCTTTTCTCTCGTCGTTTCAGTGATCATCCCGTCTTCCTTTCTTTTTCCTTTTGCTTCCACAGTCTCTGGCCATCGTCTTCTCGTGCCAATCACCTCACGCCGACTCAGGACCGGAGAAGCGGCGTAAGACATACTGCATGAGTCGTCAGCAATAGCGGCATCAACAGCAGCTACAGAGGCAGTAGCGCCAACAGCTCCCGCATCGCACCGTACCGCAGCGCGCAGCGCGTCACATCACGTATCTTGGGCGAGTGTTGGAAAGACAGTCAAGAGAGACGGAGCAGAAGCATCAGTTGAGACTCTTGAGTCGGTCAAACAAGACGCCAACGTGCAGGGCTCAGAAGCGAGAGCGCAAGTGAGGCCATGTTCCAGCCTCAGCCAACGCCTTTCGCGTTCCACGCCTCGGCACATAACGCGTACTCTCACCCTCATCCCCACGGTCAAGCTCACGGTCAAACGTACATCCAGCCCCAGGGCGGCCCGCTGCAGGACCACCCGTCTCAGAACAGCGGAGGCTATGGCATCAGCGCCGGCGCAGTAGGGTTGGAGGACATGATGATGATGAGGAATGAAGAAGGAGGAGGAGGAGGAGGAGGAGGAGGAAGAGGGGTAGGAAGAGTGGAGATGAGGATGAGGATGGGTATGGTGGGCGATGGTGTCGGAGGAGGTGCATCTCACGACGTCGGCATTGGTACAAGAATGGGCGGCTCACACTACGGCTACTCGTCGTCAGCAAGAGAAGAGAGAGCCGGTTCTGGTTCTGGCTCTGGTTCTGGATCTGGTGGTCGAGGCCAAGGTCATGGACCAAGTCAAGCTCATGGCCAAGCTGGAGGTGTTGGAGGTTCTGGCATGGGAGCTGGAGCTGGAGCTGGAGTGGGTTCGTCATCGGGTGCATCGTCGGTGGGACTGGACAGCATGGGTAACCCCCTGGTGATGGGCGGCGGCGGTGGTGGTGATGGTGGCGGCGGCGGCAGGCTAGGGCTGGGGATGGGCATGGCACAGATGGGCATGGGCATGGGCATGGACAGCCTGAACGGCATGGGTATGGGCCTGGGCCACAGTGGGCTGTCCCTGTCGGCGCAGTCGCAGCCGCGGTCGCAATCACTGTCACAGTCGCTATCTGGTGTTATGGGGATGGGAGGGGAAGCTGCAGGCGCACACAGCCTGATTGCTGCGTCGCCGGCCAGACCTGGAACCTCGCTAACAACGGCGCAACACCAGCACCAGCAGCATCAGCACGGGCAGCAGCATCAATACCAGCAGCAGCGTCAACAACAGTACCGCGAGCAGCAACAGCAGCAAAGACAACCAGTCCCAACAACAGCAGCAGTAGCAACAGCAGCGGGAGGGACGTTGGCGACAACACCAACAGCAGCCACGGCGCCTGTTGTTGGCCCCGGCCCAGGTGCCGGCCGGGTTCCAGCTGTCACCACCACCACCACCAACACTCCCGCATCGCGTGCAGTTCAGGTTCCAGTTCAGGTTCAGAGTCAGGTTGCTGCACTTGCACATCATCATCATCATCAGCAGCAGTCTCAGTCTCCTTCATCTACCTCCCCTCCTCCAACCACCACCAACACCAACGTTGTCTCTGGCGTTTTCGCCGTGGCTTCGGCTGCTACTTCTGCTGCCCACTTGCACCTTAACCACCATAACAGCCCCGGCGCTGCGTCTGCCTCATCCTCCTCCGCGTCTTCTTCCTCCTCCTCCTCCTCCTCCTCCCGCTCCCTCTCCCGCTCCTCCCTGCCCCATTCCCATTCTCATTCTCATTCCCATTCGTCCTACGCTTACTCCCACGCCAACCTTTACTCCAACCACAACCACCTCCACGGACACGTCCAGCAACAACACCCTCCTCCTCATCCTCACCCCGGCGCCTCTTCTTCGACAACATCCTCTTCTGCCTTTTACACCACAAGCTCCAACGCCAACCCAGGCTTCGCAAACACCGCCGCCGCCGCCACTCCTGATCACGCCCACGCCCACGCCCACGCCCTCGCCGTGAGCACTCGTCGTCCTTCCGCCATGGAACCCGGCGACCCCTCCGACGTTGCCGCCCAAGAAGCCGCCGCTCGGGATTATCAGCCACAGCTCGAGGTGAGTTGCTCGCCACCCCGACTCCGGGAGACGCACGCCTAGCTCCCGTCACGGACCCCAAGCTTCAAGTGCTCTCTCTTCCTCACGCTTTCTCTTTTTCTCGCCCTCACCCCAATTCCACAACCCTCTCTGACCATATGAATGCAATGCCATTGAATGCATTGCCTCTTCATGTTGGAGTCTCCTGTCGACCCTGAATTGTCACTTTCTCTACTTCCCCTGCCACACGCAACGCTGACATGGCTTACGCTCTTTTCTAGGGTTTATTGGTGGGCGACAAGATCACAAGCGACGCCATAACCGACGAGTACGCCAAGGCTGATGAAATCTACATCGCAAAGACCATCGTGAGTCCCCCTCAGCATGCCTTTCCTACGGCATCCGTACTCCCTGCAGTATGCTGCACTGGCTAACGTAGCGCTTCTGCTCCTTTTCACTGCAGAATCTCCCCCAGACATACTCTCACTACCGCCCTGTTCAAGGTGACGGAAATTGCGGCTGGCGAGGTGAGTTTGCCTTTCGCGATCCTGACTGCCACCACCACCACCACCACCACCACCACCATTCTTCTTCCTCCTACCCCGCATCCCCGCCCCTCGACAAAGTGGGATGCTCCAGAGAATTCACCTCTGTCAAGCACGCCACTTTTCCATTCGACACATGTCGGCGCACATGCTCGTTGGAGCGGAGAAACTACCAACACGGCATCGTCAGGCTATGGCACCCATTATGCTAATTATAACTAACAATATTTCTCTCTAGCAATCGGCTTCTCCTACTTTGAGCATCTCATCAATAATGGCGACCAGCACCAGATCCTCGGCGAGGCCGCGCGCATCACGAGCTTAAATCAGTACCTCCTCAATGTTGGCTGCTACGATCGGATGTTGTTTGAGGACATGGTGGACGAGACGATTGGCTTGCTCAAAGACGTTGCCCAGAACATTGCCAACCCACAACTGGCCATGGACATCATGGTCCAGCGCTTCAATGATCAGGGCTCCTCCAATGCCATAATCTATCACCTTCGACTGTTGGCGCTCTCATGGCTCAAGGGAAACGTCGAGCTTTACGAACCCTTCATCCCCGCCGAGACGGGTATCATCGGCTATTGCGCCGAAATCGAGCGCCCAAACAGAGAGATTGACCATCTCGGCATCATTCTGCTCGTTCAGGTGCTGCTGAAGCCCATCAACTTTGTGCTGGAGATTGCCTATCTGGATCGGAGCCCGGGAAATCAGGTCAATATTTACCGCTTCCCCGACGAGGCTAATGGCCAGGACCCCTCCACTCTGGGACCCATCATGTACTTGCTTTACCGGCCCGATCACTATGATATCCTATACAAGTCACCTCCGAACCCGGCACCCTTGAATCTCCAGGTTCACCGGGTTGGTTCCTTTTCTCACTCGCAAGAGATTGCGAGCGTGGGTCCCTCGTTGCAGAACTATGCCCTCGACTATGGCCCTTTGGCCATGCTGCCCGGATTCGGTGGGCCGCCCTCGGGCTTGTCATCGGCCTTGTCTTCACTCGGCTCGCCCACATCCGCCTCTCCGCTGCCAGACGCCTACGACCCTTCACCTCAGTCCCCCTGGCTCGCGACGCCGTACTCTGAGCATATTCAGCAGCAGCAGCAGCAGCAGCAGCAGCAGCAACAGACGGCACCTGCCTCTCGACGGCAGTCCCAAGCGCCAGCTCGACCACAACAGTCGACGCCCGCCCCTACGAAGCCATCTCAACCCGTGGACTACCAGCTCAGGTTCAGTCATCAGTGCTGGCATCTCAACAACACCAACTCGGCGCAACCGTCAGTGATACCAGGGCAGACAGGGTTCCAAGAACCCAGCTTTACTACTGCAATGTTCAAGAACAGCCATTTCAACAAGGCGCATTACAATAATCCCCACTTTCATCCCGAGGAGTGGACTCCTGACGATGATGGCCACCACGAGAGGCTGCCAGCGCCCAAGAAGAAGGGAAGGGTCAGGTCAGATCACTAGGCAATCACAACAAACGATGGGACCACTGTACCATCGGCCATTAGGCCAGTGACACATTGGGCAGCTTGCCATGGCCCATGGGCATCAGGGGGGCGGACCTCCACTGTCGATTTCCAGGAGTGTAATGGGGTGGGGGGGGGGACAAAGGTGGTGTTACTTTTTGGTGGTCTCTGGAGGGGTCCCGCATTGTGGGAGAATTAAAACTTGCCTTGATTTGGCTCATTGTGATTTTAGTGTTTTGCTCTACGCAGATGGGAAAGGTATCATGATTCATGATGGAGGGCTTTCATCCTTCTTCACGGCTTTATTTTGGCGGGAGGGTTCGCTCCTCGGGTTGATACTCATCATAGCATCGGCGTTGATAATTAATAGTACTCTATAGTGTGCATCGCTCGCTCTCAGGTGTCCCGTGTCTGCATTTCTCGACTATATTTTGTGGTTATTTGAGGTTTCAACTCTTCTATCGTCAGAGGAGTGAGCCTAGCCAGCACTTCCAAGGCAAACAAGAGAATCTTTTACCTGCCGCGAAGACGACCTGGACGCGGAAAGGTGACGGTCGATCTTTTGTCGCCCCCTCCACTTCCACCATTCCGTCTATGGAAACAAATCTGCAACGTCGTTGTGGGTGTGAGCCGTGTGTGTGTGTGTGTGTGTGCACTGCACATGTGGGCTACCCAGGATCACGTCTGCGGCTAAGAGATTGCCACCTGGCACCCCTGACATCAAGCATGCGACAAACGCCCGTTGAACCGTGGGTGAACCAGATTTTTTTTTAAATCTCTGGTGGCATAGCATGGCATGGCAACATGGCAGGGCGTGAAGGCGTCAAAGGTGGGACGTTGGATGTGCTATGTGTGTGTGTGGTGGGATGGGGGTATCTAGACACGGGACTTGGCGCGGCAGATCATGGATTACAGAGCATGGGACGGGGTGGGCATTGCATTGCATTGCATTTTGTTATTCTATTAACAAGACGTGGGACAAGATTGGAAAAGATAAAATCCCGCAAGGAGTAGTAGTTGAGTCCTATCTTGTTCGAAGTGAGTATTCCTACTCACTCTCTATCTATCTCCTTGTAAGGTATCTATCCGTAAAATCTCTTACAGCAAGGGGGTCCGCCTCGGTGGCTCTCTTTCTTGTGGGATAGGAGCAACCTCCTATGAGCTCCAGCCATGCCACCACGCCCCCCTCTCTCCCCGTCCCGGTGCGTCCCGGAGCAAACGTTACGAGACAAATGTGCGTGGCAGCTTGATAAGTGCGTTCTGCCAAGGCTCTCGCTATGTATGATGTCCAGATGGCAATCTATAACCAGTAAAGGTTGTAGTCTGTAAAGGATAACGCGATATCGTATCCGTGACCTGCAATGTCGACATACCCTTACAAAGAGCACTTTGCCCCCCCCGTCTGCAGGCGTGATAAAGATGCTTCGCCACAAGACCAAGAGGTCGTTTTGGCTTTTCAGGCTGGAATCCGATATGCCAAGATATCAAAAAAAGGTGTTTGCTGATGAACATGGGGTATCACGATTGACAATGTGCGGTGAAGTATCCTCGCCCCCCGCCCCGCCGGAAATAACCAAGTTCCCAGCGAGCCGGAACTTGATGGCGTGTATTCTTGCTCTTCCGGGAATAAGGTCAGAGTGCGAAGGGATAGATATGCTGACCCGGACCGACCACGGGATGCGCGTATCTCCTTGCTACGTGCCGTCCATAGCCAACGGTCCGGTCCAATACTGGCTGCTCCGACATCCGAAACAGTGGCTCAGAGATTGATAAGCTGACGAGAAGAGGAGAAGAGGCAGGCATGCTATATATTGTGTAACCCGTGGTGCACTCCAGTCACCATCAATCTTACTTTTGGCGGTCGGCTTATCCATGAACTAGTACCGGAGCGCGACTCACAAAAAGACGGCAAGGCTGCCGATTTGGATTCCCGAACGGTCTCAATGGTATTATCATCCCAGTCGTTGATGTACTGTCGTCGGCGCAATGCTGATTCCCAGGCGTTTGGCAAGCTCCTCAGCCCACCGGCGGGCGTACCATTCTCTCTTCGCCTTACCGTCGCCGGCAAGACTCAATTGCGTCCAGGGCGCTTCGCCCAGTTCGGCTCTTACACTGGTGGCGGTTTTCCCTTCGAGTCCGCACGGCACGAACCTCGCCCAAGGATTCAACGTTTCGTCGCCATCAACGACAACGTCCACGTTCAGCGCCGTGCCGAGCCCCGAGATGTGACGGCGGAGATGGACGCCCATGGCGGCGATCTTGCGCTCCTGTCCCCCTGTTCGCCGCCGCGCGGCTTCGGCCCATACCCCCGGGTCATCCTCAGAGAGGTAAGTCTGGATCCCGGGTCCGTCAGCAAGGATCGCTTGTGTTGTCTCTTCCAGGAGTCGCGCGTAGGATCGGACGGTCAAGTGTGAATAGTATGTGCTGTGCAAATCCAATATTGGCCATAGAACAACTTGCCCGGGCCCGTGGTATGTTGTCAGTCCGCCGCGGTCAGTCTCAATGACTTTGGGCGTGAACTGCTGCTCTCGTGAACCCATTCCACCATTTTGTTCCCCTGCCTCAGCCTTCGTCTCGTCGATAACAGTCAAAGGCTGTTGAAGTCGAGCCAGCTGCTCGGGTAGTAAAGTCTTTTGGCGGCGGCCGAGGGTGTACGTAGGTGCCGGAGTGAAAGATACGACAAGGGGTGACGGAGCGCGGGGCTTCGGGGCCGACTTCCAGTCGAGGAAGGCCTGGCGTAGAACGTTTTGGAACTCTGAAGCCGAGTCATAAGACGGAAAATCGTTCGAATCAGAGCCGGAGAGGTGAATGTGTCGCAATGCGCTCGGTTCGGCGTCGTCATCTTCAGGGAAGACCAATTTCGAGATGGGCGTTGAGGAGCTCCATCTTACCTGTCGCAAGACGATACCCGGCAATTGTTTCGTTGCGTATGGTAGACTTCGAGTAGGTGATGTGCAAAGACGGTACGCCGTTCGAAGAGTACCCATCGGTTTGCTCGTCATCGGAGGTTGTTGTAGACTTTGACAGAGTCTGTCGACGAAGATGGTGGCTGAGATGAAGTTCAACGCAAGCTGCCCGGAGCTTCAACAAAGTTTAGCGGAACGAGCCGGCTGGAACTGTGGTGTCGGGTGGATTGAGACGTCGGTACGTTCCTTATCGATAAACTTAGGTTATCGGCAACGCACGAGCCGTGCTGAGATAGGCGCAGGGTTCATGATCCTTCAAGACTCCAGCCACATCCATGCTCCAGGCAACCAGGGCCGGTTGGTTCGTACTGCAGCGATACCTAATAGTTATCGACATGGAGGACTATTTTCCAGCTTCACATGGCTTGTTTAGTCATCATACTTCGTTGAGCTCGTCAGCATTACTCATCCACGGCTCTCGAGTGTGATACAGGTGGACGCCCAAGATTACTTCAAGCCTCCTCGGTTTGTTTGTGGCTTTGCTGCGGGTCGGCAAGCGAGCCGTCACTCTCTTGTCATCTGTATGGGACCTGTCAGCTCGTGTCCGCTCTGTATGTGCGTGCCATTTGACCGTCCAAGACATGATGCCGTAACTTCCTTGAGATGGTGAGACACTTGTGTGTTTTCCCATTACTCAATGCACTCCTAGTGACAGAATCTCCTTTCCTCGAGTCTCGACAAGCTTGGCGCCCATTGTCCGCCGAGCTCTAGCTCGTACGTTGGAAACAGCTGATCCAGCATCGATTCCTTCCATATGTTGTACCGTCACCAAGCTCCTCATAATGATGACATTGAGATGCCTTGTCAAGCTGAGAAGACATTTCGTATGGAGCTCGAAGTGTGCCGAGCGGACGCCGGCGTACGGCTAAGTGGGGTTACCGTATGCACCGAGTCGATCTGGCGCCGATGGTCTCAGGAGCACGGCGGACGACCCAGGTGTTTCTTATTTGTCAGTCCCTTTGTGACACTATGTAGTGAGAGGCCTTCAAAGTTCCGGGCCCAATAACGACGAGAATCGAAACCGAAGTCGAGGTAGCAGTGCGTCTGTCGAGCTGCGAGGGAGAAGTCAGAGTGCCCGTCTCATCCGGCGGGTGACGCGAGAACATAGGTATCCGTACAGGCTAAGCCCCTAGGTGTACGAGCTGGTGGGTGGAATATTTGCAGCACGGCATCTGAGCCACAGTAGTACACATCACCTTGGTCCAGGCCACGCAAGATATGAGAGAAAATAGAGCCATCCCGATATGATGCCGTCGAATCCTGCGGAGACATGTTGGTAGTGGTTCCAATGTCAAGATGCAGATCTCCCCTCACGCGTTGCGCACTCTGTGTATCCGTACTGCGCCAGACGCGCAATTTTCGGAAAGCAGGTGAAGGATGGCGGAAGTAAGATGTTCTACCTCGGCATGCAGGGTGCTCCTGTACGGACAAAGACCCTGCGTCTGGCAGTCGAAGCAGAAGAGCCACTCGCCTTGAGAAACGACGTCCGGCGTTTCGTCTCATGGTGTCGACAAGAGAAGAATCCTCCACAATCCCAGCCACAGGCTGCGCAATTCTTCGGGTCCAGCCGTCCGCTTTGGCATGCCGCATGTGAGGTTTTCATCGGATGGGTGGAAGTTCAGCAGACGTGGGATGAAGTAACAGACGAAGAATTTGCGGCCATGTGCTTTTCATCCGAACCGAAACAAACGTGTAAGGGGAACCAGGACCGAGATCCAAGTTGACAGTGCCAGGCCTTATTTCGATGAACCGTCCAAGCGGAAGATGGCCAGTCTTGTTCGGAACCTGAAGAGGATTAGTGCTTTGACGATCACGACCGAAGGAGATGATGGAGCCTTGGAGATGCAAGCAGCCAGCTTGGGGCCAGAGTGCGACGAACTGAATCGCGACTGATGTTGTGGTTGGCCCGGTGCGTGAAGAAAACAGCCAGGGGAGGGGGGGGGAGAAGCTGGAAGAGGATGTTGGATGACGTCGTGGCAGGGTAGAGCTGGGCCGAGGAAGGTCCCTGCGCTGGCAGTCGGTGACTGGCGTGCGCGACGAATCACAGTGGCTCAGGAGAAACCAGGCGCTAGGAGGCGGTCCAGCGCTGTTGCCCAGCAGGGTCTCGGTTGACTATGGGGCTACCGTGTGCGACAGAAGATTGACTGTACCTCTTCCACGTACAATCACGTGTATTTCTACAGTCCGTTTTATATCCTGCACTGTTGAGTGGATGCCGGCAGTGGCTCGGTGGTGTCGTCATGGCCCACTCGACGCATGCGCTGTTCAGCAGGTGAGGTGGGCAGCTACCAACACCGGGCCCAACTCCACGAGCTTACTCCGTAGCTGCTGCTTCCTTCCCAGTATCCGTCCTCCGTAGCAAAAAGTCGCAGGAGCTATGCTCAGTCGGGCCTCACTGGCAACTGCAAACCGGGGGGCTCCTTCTGCCCCCGCTAGTTTGGCTTCCTACCCTGGTACTCCCTAAGAAGTACACGCAGTTCCGAGCTCGGTTTGGCGTCGGGTGTGTCTGAAATTCTGAATTTGGTTTGCATCATCTGATGGCTTGCCCGTCATCCAATTCTTTATTCTTCCCTCTTCCCTCCCAGACTGCACCCAAACTGCTCTCGTCTGCTAGCTCGGTCTTGAAGAACTAATCTCGCCCTCCCACCACCAGCCTTGTAACAATCTCGGTCCGCTTGTGAGCCGCTATAACCTGCCTTACAGAACCAACAAGTCGGTCAAACGAATCATCCAGACGACGGGACACTTCAATAACCCCGGCATCCCTACCTCTACCCTTCCTATAGTTCCCTCCTAGCTATTACTGCTGGGTTTAGAACAAGGGTCAGAAGCAAACAGAAAACACCCCCAGAAACATAAACGAGAGACATCCCGCCTCAGCCTGTCATAGCTCCCTCATCCCTCTGAAACACTTTTTGCGAATCCGGTGAGTATTCCCATTGCTTGTCATCAACACCCTCCCAGTGCCGAATGTGAAATTACGAGTGTGTACACACCCGTACGCCATCGACTATATTCTTCCCCAGTCAAATTTACCACTTCCCTATTACCTCGCATTCCTGCGCAACCCCGGCTGTCCAAAAAAGATACAATCGCTGAGTACAAATCCCTACAGGTCTCCGCCGACCCTCTCTTCCCAGCCATCGCAAAGAATCGCAAACACCACCCTTCGGAGACAAAAACGAAATCCCACAAATAGCCAAACCAAATCGCAGCAATGGTTAAACGTGAGTCCTCTATCCATGTTCCACCCTTGCCCTGCAAAACATACTCCCAACTGCAAACTGACACAGCATCATTCCAGACGCCCCGCTCGGCACTGCTGCCATCGTCTTCCTCTCGGGCTCCATCGTCCTGCTGCTCTTCGTCATCCTCTCTGCTGTCCGCGACGCCGCGCCCCTCAACAACACCTGGTTCCTCGAGGCAGACACCACCGGCATCACCGGCGCCCGCAACGGACTGACGCGATGGAACTACTTTTACTACTGCAACGACCAGAATGCCGAGTGCTGGGGTGCCTGGCCCGCCCCGGCCTTTGGCTGGGCCTGGGGCCGTGATGCGGCCAACGTTCCCGCCGGTCTGTCTGGTAGTCATGGAGGCGGCACCACCAGCACCGAGTTCTTCTACCTATGGCGCTTCGGCTGGGTCATGTACCTGATTGCCCTCTTCTTCATGGCTATGGCCTGGTTCGCCAGTTTCCTCGCCTGCTGCGGTCGTCTCGGCGCCGCTGTCGCCGGCCTGGTCTCCGCCTCAGCTCTCTTCTTCCTGACTGTTGCCGCCGCTCTGATGACGTACGTCCCGATATTGCAATTTTCCACCGTTTCTTTATGTGTACGTTGACTAACATTTCTCAATAGCGCAACATTCGTCAAGGCACGCAACGCTTTCCAGGCCGAAGGCCGTGAGGCTCACATTGGCACCTACGCCTTCGGCTTCACCTGGGGCGCCTGGGCCGCTCTTCTGATTGCGACTCTCCTATTCTGTATCGGCATCCGGGGCGACAAGGGCTACTCTGGAGGCGGCCGCTTCAGCCGCAAGCGCAGCACTCGCAGCCGCCAGTCGTTCGACGTCAACAGCAGCCGCCGTGTCAAGGAAGACTACGCATAAGCCTGTCGTTGACCTCTCAGATGAAAATGAGCACCACGACTCTGACTCGCAACAGTACCTGACTTTGAGCACAAGCTTCACAGTGTCAAGGATGTTGTATTAATGATATGCTCAGCGTGTGTGTTGTATTTACGCGCCCATGTTAAAATTTTTTTGCATTTTGCATTTTGCATTTTGCCGGCGTTTTGGAAGTGCCCCAACATCTATGAGGTCTTCCCGAGGTGGGATGGTGGACTACCTATGTTCATGGTCTTGGAGTTTTGCGTCTACTAGTACCCGGCTCCGACATATGCCACTCCTTAGGTCTACTTAAACTAATAGACTAATACCGTAAAAACACAGCTTCCGTTGGTGATGCATTAATGCGTTCCCCATACTGAGATTTGACAGGGTACATTCGCACAAGGCCCTCGTACTCTGAGCTCAGCCCAGGATCTAGCGAAGTCATATAGTACTGACGCCATCTAGCAATTGATGGAAAATCCAGGACTTTTCGCTTTCAAGACTGCGTAATACTTCATTTGACGGCAGGGAAAAGGATATCAAATGCAATTTACTTGGTTGCCCTCTCTCTTCGTTTGACCGGACAGCTATGCAGATGAGATTCATTGCCTCTACCCAACGGCGAAGAAAAGCACATATGATCTCAATAGTGTTTCAGTGTCACTGCTCACAATGCCATCTTGCGATATCTCGCAAGAAACCCCTTTCATCGATCAATTTGCAGGACATTGTTTGCAATCGCTTCTTTATTTTAGAAAAGAGTACCCAGGAAGGGCCCATTGCTTCTCACCAGCTTCTCACATGGAACATACTCCTCTTCGACATGCTAAGTCGGACCATGTACACACACATACACAAAGTTTTCGTCGATTTCATCTCAGGGTTCTCTTGATACCTCAGTTGCCTTTTGATCTTTGCGTCTTCTTTCTTTCTGTCTCAGTGTCATGCCGCCCAGTCCCATCCGTCGTATATGCTCCTTTCGTCGTGAAACTCCCACGCCCATTGGACCTGGACCCATCGTGACCAACAATCCGTGATTCAAGGAAAAGGGGAGTGACAGAAAAAATTGCCAAAAACCAAGGGAAACGCCATCCGTGTCGTATACTGGACGTTTCCAAAAAGCCGTGGGGCCTACCACTCAGCGCGAGAAGCAACGCATGAAATCCACCCCGGTTGTCAAAAACAAACACTCCTTGCCAACCAGTAATATATGCTGATGATGCAACGTAGAAATACTTGGATTGAGGGTATGAGACAAAGCAAAAAAGTGAAAAGTGCAAAGGGGCCGAACAAAAAGGCCAACGGAGGCCAGCTCGGTCAGCATGGGAATTTGTGAATGTCATAAACCTCCCCCGCCAACGACATGGTCTCGGTCTTTTTTTTTTCTCTCAACAGTGCCTATTCCAGCATACCACCAGCTCCGACCAGAGGGCTCGCGGTCGGAGACTGCAACGGGGCAGCATGAAGGGCCGGTCGGGCGGCCGGGGCGATAAGGCCAGCGCGCTTCCGCTCCAACACGGACTTGACCCAATCCGCAACCTCTTCATCCTCGGTGCCGGACGAGAGGGAAAGCTTGCCAACCGCATCTGCTACAGCCTCAGCTTCCTCTCCCTCTTCTGCTTCCTCGGTAATCGTCTCAATCTTGGAGAAGGGTGTCATCCAAGGGTGTTGCAGCAGTGCCGCATAGGTAGGGCGATCCTTCGGGATCTTGTTGAGACACTTGCGGACGAAGTCGTGTGCGGTGCTGGAATATCCTTCTTCGGGCAGGCCTGGGGGCTCTCCCTCAACAATAGCCTATCACCGAATTAGTTCACGTCTCTCAAAAGTATTTTCTAGACTTACACTCAGCTGGCTGAAGATCGTCGACGATACCTCTGGCGGGTAAGGGTATCGTCCCAGGGCACATTCAATGACTGTCAACCCGAGACTCCAGATATCACTCTGCACGCTGTATGTGCCGTCGGCGCCGGCTGTCATACCTCCTCCTGAGATACGCTCGGGGGCCATGTAGCTCTGGCAACCAATGTTGGTCTTGGCGATACTCGCAACAAGGTTTCCACTGACACCAAAGTCGCAAATCTTGACTTGGCCTCTAGTATTGGCCAGGATGTTGGTGGGTTTGACATCACGGTGAATAATGTTGTGCTCGTCTTTCAAAGACTTGAGCCCCATCACCGTGGAGTATGTAATCTTCTGTAGTACACCTTCGGGAATACCACCGTCGTACAGCTTGTCGATCGATCCACCATCCATGTGCTCAATGCACATGTAAACCGCACCTTCTTGGAAGAAAGCTCCGTAAAAGTCGATGATGTAGGGTGATATACACTCGTGCAAGATGACGAGCTCCTTGAGGATGGTTGTGAACTTGGCCTCTTCCAGTTCTAACCGAATCTCCTTCATCGCCATCACCCTTCCTGTACCTTCGGTGGATGCTGATACTGGTGATGACTCAACTGAGGCATCGGCATGGCGGATAGGTGATGGGTCGGAATGTGACGAGTTCAAGTTCGGGTTCTTGAAACCACCCAATCCAGACCCAAACCTCGGTACTCTAGGCTTTGTATGCCTCACTTTATAGACGGTACCATAATTACCCTTGCCGAGCTCGTCCAAGACCTCCACTTCGTCTAGCGAGATGGTGAAAGCTGTACCATTGGCGAAGTTGACACCGTTCTTGGTGATTGTTGCAGCACCGTCGAATGTGATCCAGCCCTTCTCCGAATCAATGTATTTTTTGAACTCGTCCATCTTGGATCCCGTCGTTCCGTTGGGTGCACCGCCCCCGTTGTTGGAGGGACCGTGGATATCAGACAGCTTCGGCGCGGTAGGAGACGCAGGCGAGGGACCGCCGCCCATGTCGGAAAGCTTCATCATGGGTCCACGTCTGGCAGCAAGCGATGGCTTCGTTGGGATAACGGGGGCGGAGCGTGGCATGCCACCAGGGGATGGTCGCACCATACCACCAGGCAGCTTCAACCCTCCCGGTATACCTCCAGGCAGCCCTCCAGTAGAACCTTGTCGTGGGACTGGAGATTGCGGCGAGCTTGCCATGTTGTTGGGAGTAGGTTGTGAGCCAGCAGGCTTGCCCATTCGCTGAGCGTGAAGTGCCCTCGCCCTTGCCATGACTTCATTCATGGCGCCGCCTCCCATGCTCATCATGGAAGCGGTAGGAGGCGGACGGCGTGCGTTGCTCAGCATGCCCAACGGTGTCGAGGAGGGAGTCATATTTTGAGGATCGGAGACGGTACGAAGAGACGGGAGACGTTTGGGTACGTCTGAAGGGGGATCCGAGGGGCCTTCGAGCGGGGTGCTGGCCTCGGAAGAGTCGGCGGATCCGGGCGACGTAGGACTGCCGAGTCCGTCTCTATCGCCAACGTAGCCATCGGGGGTGGCAGGCATCGAGTCTGGGGTATTTAGGTCCGTCATTGCGAGATGCGAATTGATCTTGGCGGCGACCTGATGCTATTGAAGGTCGAGGGGAAAGGGTGGGGGAGTGAGTCGAAAGTGAGGTAGGTGATGTCTCGGATGACCCTATAGCATGTGCGGCAGGTGATGGGCCCGGGCGGCAGGGTGCGGAAGGACAAAAGTCGGGCACGCGGTAGATATCGAAATATCGTCAAGTCCGGTCGCACGCGGGGTGCTAGGGAGACAGGAGGGTCGATCGCACAGAGGTAAGCGGTGGGAGGATCGAAAACTCGAGGGTTGTAGCGAAATGCTGCCGCGGGGTCTAGACGCGGCGGTTTTGGTAGTGTGGCCTGCTGCGCAGTCGGGGTCGGAGTTGCGACCGGGGCGGTGGCAAGGGCAAACTCTAAGTCGGGAAATGGCAGAGAATTCGCGGGCGGGCTAGGCCGGCCAGTCCGATTTTGTTGAGCTGTAGTTGGTCGTCTGATGGTTGACTGGCTTGTGAGTCCAATGTCCAATGCCGTGCAAAGGATGCCGTGCAAAGGAAGAGAGGCGGATGGTGGAATAGAGAGAGAGAGAGAGAGGAGGAGGATATGGAGAGTGGCGGGATGAAGAGACAGAGGGTGAGTGACGGTGTGATGATGGTGAGAGAGAAAAGAAGAGAATATGCGAGGGTGGATGCGGCGTTAAAGAGGAGAGAGGTGAGGGAGATTGAGGTATGGTAAAAAAAAAAAAAAAAAAAAAAAAAGAGGAGGATGGATATCGAGGCGAGGAAAGAAAAGCAGAGGTTATGGTAGGCAACCTAAGGTAAGGTAGACAAGGCGAGATACGGATAGAGAGGCTGACATATGATGTCCTCGTTGGACCTTCTCAGTCTCTTTTGCTCTGCTCAAGAACCCAAAAGAGGTTGGCGGCGGGGCATGAATTAGACGAGGGAAAATGGGTTCGAAGTTGCAACGTAATTTTGGTGCAAACGTCACAACTGCAGCCCAGCCCGGAAGTACCTTGGCTATCTGTCATCGGGTAGGGATACATGGGACCATCCGCGACGACTTATAGACGGGCCACCTTAGTCACTCCTGGCCGTGGAAAAGGCTGAAGAGAGAGAGCATTGGCGACTCGTGAGATTTTCCAGGCGGGGGAGTACGGAGTACATGGACGTGCCTGCCAGGACTTGAGAACTGGGCAGATGATGGAGCAGACAGCAAGGTATCTGCTCCATCCTTCTTGTACCTGTACCTCTTGTCCACGGTGGATGCACCATACGCTTGTACTCATCCAGTAAGGTCGACGTCTGCCTCTGCCCCAGTGTCCCTGCCTCCAAGCAGCATCGAGCAGAATTGCGGAAGGAAGGAAGGAAGGAAGAATAGGAAGGCGTGAACGCACCGCCTGATGGGAAAGAGCGAATTGGTATTGGGCTGGGGTGGTGGAATGAGGAAATATGAGGCTCACCAGCCAATCTCTCGTGAGATCTAGAGACAGAGTGCTTGGGACCGAGTATCAAATGTCGAATTCTTTCTTCCGTGGCGGGTGTTTGTGTGTAAAGCGCTTGTGTGCACGAGAAGAGGCCAAGAAGTGGGCGAATTCAGATGGGAAGAGGGGGCGAACTAGTAAGGCATATATAGAATCTATCAATCTATTAGTCGTTGATAGATAGAGTTGCACTCTGCAGCAGGGCAGAAATAGTCGAAAGATGTGTGGGATGTGTCAAGATGAACAAGACAAGAAAAGGCAAAATAGGGCACTTTGGGCGCCAACGTCCAGGTCCAGTGGTGGTTTTTGACGTTGACGTTGACTTCTGTTAATTACGGTACGAAAATGGAAGATCCAGGATGTTGCCTCCGTAAAAGCGCGGTACGTCAATGGCAATCTCACACCGGGCACTACCTTACTATGTACGGAGTATTGACGGTACGTATGCCCAGAGACACTCAATTCCCATTTCTCAGCCGCATCCAGTCAATAGCTTAGCAGTTTGAGCAGGTAGGTACACCCAATGTCCCGAACGGCTTCTTCCTGCCTCGCTACCCTCAACAAGGTACGTTGGTACATGAAACTCACGAAGAAAGAAGCAGGAGAGAGCTCGTTATGTCATCCACATTCAGGTAGCAAGAAACGTCCAATTCCAATTCCATGCTGTTCTTCTTCGGTGGAACCTGACGGCTGCCCGGCAGTCCAGACACCAATGTTGGTCAGCCAATAACACTCAATAAGGTGAAGGCCTAAAGGGAGAAGATCCCTGCCTTGGCTTTACAACTACAGCCACAGGGCAAGGTCAGGGAAGGCAGCTTGGGCAGATGCGCCGCAAAAAGAAACAAAACCACATATCGAGCGATCAAGCCTTCCTACCAGGTATGCAGGTGCAAGTAGTAAGTTCTCTTTCAAGCCTCACAATACTCCCGAGTCCCAAGAATGAAGTAGAAGCGTCCATCTACCCTGCCCTGAGCCCTGGACAATATGCACATCCGCATATGCAGCGCCTGTCCCTTGGAGAGCACCGCCACCTGCATCACCGCCCAGTCTAACCAACTTCCTCCCGGCTTCTTCCAGGACATCGTGCATCCGGTGACAGCGGTCCACTCCAATCGTTTCCCAAGACCTACCCACGCATCGTCAGTCAGATCTCACCATTGCGACAGCTCGGGTCCTCGAATACCTTACACTGCACCAAACAATGAGGTGCCCTGCGTCTGCGACGGCAACCAGCAGCCACCAACCAGGACACTTGTGTGGCTCGGCTGTCGCAAGGGGATAACGAGCATGGAGCCACTCGAGCCCCCCAAGCAGGCTCTTCAGTGATCATAGCAGGGACCATCAGCAAGATTTTCCCGCACATCACCTCTCGACGGCGGACGCGCCTGCATATGTGCTCCATGCATTATGCTCCATCTGCTCAGGATACTCGCTCCAGTGACGAGAATGACTGAGCTAGCTAGCTACCTCAGAATCACCACGCTCACCTCATTTTGCGGAAACCTGCTAACCTCGTCCGCGATGTTTCTGAAAATAGCACATGCAACGGCCAGAGTGATGTAACTCGCAACTCGGAACCGAGCCGGTCTACAGACCCCTACCTCAACCAAGCGAAAGTAGCCACCAAGCAGACGAAATCTAGACACACGCAACGGATGACTAGACTGCTTCTGTCTTACACCGCAACAACAGCTGCAATTTTTTCCTCATCTCTCTCACGATCCGCCCCCACAAACATACCACAGTGCAGATACATAGAGACGCATCGGACATGACTTCTGGCGCCCGGCGGAGGCTTGCCTGTTGAAGGCAAAGCAAACGATTGGCGAAGACGGCACCGTCATGCGGTCGAAGCACCCGCCAGGAAGGACGACGATGGGCAGTCTAAGATGAAAGCTGCATATTCCCCCGTTGACGCTAGTCTCTTAGACCGCAAAGTACCGTGCCGAAGCAGCGGCCATCTGAATTTGCGCATGGCATCCTCGACCTCCTCAACCAATGATCGAGTCGATTACATGAAAGCCCTCCGAGAGGGCTTGAGACAAGCACATAGGCAGGACTGGGCTCTGTGGCTCTGCGCCTGGAAACTCTCTGTTGGAGTATGGAGATTGGAGAATGCTTGGAATTCACAAGTTGATAGTGAGGGGCCCTTCATCGCCGGTATCAACCAGACCCCGGTCACTCATCCTACCCCCCTCTTCCGGCGTCTCGCAATTCGCCAAGTTGCTACGGGGCCGTTGCTGAAGGAGTGATGACGTTGAGGGAGCAGGAGGGGAGTTCCACGGGTTGGAGGGAGCAACGCCAACGGCAGACCGAGAAAACTGGTGGCTTGAAGTTTTGAACGGACGAGAGTAATTTCCCGTAGGAGGCTCACTACACTGACGCTACTGGCCTCTTAGCTCGTCCAGTGTCTCTTGGTGAGGTTCGACCCCCACCGCAACTCTTCGTCGTTGAAGCACCTCTCTCCATCGCGGATCGGGGGTGGACAGGTCACAGAATGCATGGTTTGCAGGCTGCTAACCTCGAAAAGTCAAGGACGGTACGCAATACCATCAGATGATTTCCCAAGAGCGAAAGATGATCGAAATGGGCTTTGCATCATCACTATGCACTGGGAATTAGGAATTCATGGAAGAAACGGCATGCCACAAGGACGATTTCCCATCGATTGATGACGTTTTCTCATCGAGAATACGGTACGTACATTTACTTTCCTCAATAGAACAGCTCAGGAAAAGCTGCCCTCAGGCGCCTTATCTTATCAGCACGACAGCGGACGATTCCCTCCGCCTGACATCATCGCCGCACCCAATTGCTCTCTGCATTCTCTCCAATCGCAGCTCGAGCGGAACCTCACCCGCGTCTATGCGATTCGCTGACGTCTTCATGCTACAATCCCATGGCCATGGTAAGGTACCTGAGTACCTAAATTGTTTAGGTAAGGCGTCTTCAGTCGGAACGGTTAGGGCATCGCAAAACTATCACGACTTGGGGTGGGCGTGATCGCGAAGACGCAAAATACAAGGGAGCAAAATCCCATAACCCCTATCTACACGATCTAGAATACGGAATCTACAATACGGTAAACCAGAAAAGAATCCAGACTCTGGGCACGTTTCCTGATCTCATCCACAACCGCCACTCGCTACGGCCTACCCGCGATCATCGCCTCACAGCCCCCTGGGGGAAATATGCAGTTTCAAAGTCTAAAGGTCCACGCAGTCCAAATATTTTTCAAGGGTCCTCTAACTTTTTAGTGTTTTGATGCCCAAAAAAAAAAAGAGTTGCTCCCCCTCCAAAAGATCTGCCTCTTGGGGGGAACACAGCCAGAACAGCCCAGCGCTGGAACGCCGCACACGCCGGGCCAATCCCATTGCGCAGCCGGCCGGAGCCCTCGCCGATGGTCGTCAACAGTGGCAAATGCTGTCAAAACAGAGTATCCCATCACAAAGGCAGTTCAGCTCATCAGGGAATGGCCTGCGCAGAAAAGGAGAAGCGTAAACTCAATGGCAAGCGGCCTCCGAGATGTTGCGATTGCCGACCGTATCTCCTATCAAACTCCACGTCTTTGATCTCGTCCTCTTGTTGAGATTGTTGAGATTGTTGACTTGTCGATAGCTAAACCGGGGAGGGAGCGGGAAAAAAGACGAACCTCTGTCGTCATCAGCCACATGGTTTCGCCACCTGCACTCTTGCTCATCCGTCGTGCCACAAGCATCACAAGCACCACAGAGATCATCCTCGATTCTCCACATCTGTCATCTGTTTCACTTTGATGTCATGTCTAATTCTTGTCCAGTGTGACTCTTTTTCCTTTCCCCCACGCCTTGTCGATCCCCTAGTGCAGCTCTGCTGACAGCTCCGACAATCTCGATGTCGAACAATACCGTAATGTATGTTGCGCATCTCGGGCGCATGATGGGATGCTGATTGATATCATGCATCTAATTTTGTGTCGGTCACTGTTTATCAATTCCTTTTGAGATACGTAGTCTGAAGTAAGGTCTGGTGATTGATGTAATGTTAGTTGTAGATGCATACCGGTATCTTGTTTATCTTCTGAGATGAGGATCATGTCTATTACGTCAAGGTCACATGTCAGCACGTGATGAGTTGTCGAAACATCAACAAGCATACTATCACAATGTCTTTTGCGGTACCAGGACATCATCCAATGTTGGTCTTGGTGGCAAGTGATCTCTTGACGGTAGCTTTGCTAAATCGTCTGCAGATTTTAGGACGGTTTCTTCGATCTTTACGTAGAAGATCCTTAATGGGAATTATTCAAGCAACATGAATCAAGTTGTAATTTCAGAAATTCCCGATGCTGTTCATTGAAGAGAGGTATGAATACCTTAATCTGCTTTCGAGTTCCTCGTTTTTAGGGGCACTGTGTGCAAATCTCCAGATTTGATGCCCTTATGATGCGTGAGCTTTTGTCATGTGGAATTAACTGGATGCCGCGTTAAAAAGCTATTCATTGAGATACTGAACACTCGAAATGGTCATGGCATTCGAACTCGAAGAGTCTAGTCACCGATACGTTCGTTCCCGCATCGGATATACCGCCGCCCTGCGAGCCTCGATATCCCATCGAGTACTGCAAGGCGACAGTACATTTGTTTTCAGCTTTTCTCTAAGTCTACCTGAGCATCAAATTTTTAATTCGCGGATATAAGGGGATTAAATCGGAATAACGCTTGATATGCTGTTCCCCCGCATTGATATGTACTGTCGCCTTGCAGCACTCGATGGGATACTGCGGCCTCTGGGCAACACATCGTTGTACGTCCAAAGGGTTCAAGTGAGGGGTTCAAAACAGGCTGACGCTCGATCAACGGAAGGAAGAGCTGAACATGAACATGAGACACTTCGAGCAGACAGTCAGCTCGATGGTACATGGTTATCGCTATGTAAGGAAGGAACGCATTTCATCAACCCGAAGTTGCCGATTCTAGCTACGGTCTACCGTACTAGGAGCAATTGGCGACGACCTCAGACTGGGGGGAGCTTCATTATATGAATGTCTTCAATGCTTCTTGCGGGTATTGGCATTCACTATCTGACCCGCTGTCTATAATGCCGGCATCCCATCCAATTACAGTCTACGGTACTGATGACGAGGAGCTTCCCTATCTTCGTGTTCAAGTGCCGGCACCGAGTCGTGGATTACTGACCATGCCGCTGCCATCAGGCTGGATAAGCGATGTCCCAGGGTTATGAGATCGAGGAGGGACGTCGGTTGACCACAACCACAGACTGGCAGATAGGTTCCCTCTCGCCACCTATTTAATGTTAATAGTCTTCGCTTTTCTCTGCGCAAAGGGGCAAGCGAACCAGGACATCCCAGAGAAGTCTAGCGTAGGGACGAGAAGAAATCACACAAAAGAGAGATCCGGTGAGAAATAGGCACTTGGCCCTCGTTGATTTCATGAAGATAGGGTACGTAAGGGAAGGAGGTCATCGCAATCTCCAAAGGGTTCTCGTCACCTACATATTCAAATCAGTATACCGAGGCCGCGATGATGCCAAGTGGGCAGTTCTTACCTCCATAAAGGGACGGTGAAGCTCTTGCCTCTCAGCTCTTGCCTCTCAGCTCCATCTGGCTCACGGCCTGCTCTTTCCTTTCCCTTCCTCCCATTTCCTTCCGTTCAAATTGCGCGACTCAACGAGACGGGCCGGGTTTCTTCATGAAGACGAAGTCCTCCTCGACAACTTTGTCGTCCTTGGTAGGGGGTTCCTCATAGTAAGGGTCCCAACAATCGTCGTACTCGTCGTCGTCCGCGGTTTCGAGGGGGCTCGCGTGCTGAGGGCGAAGCTTGATGACGCGACGAGGCTTCTCGTGCGGCTGCCGCCGCTGCTGCTGCTGCTGCACGATGGGAGATCCGGCAACTTTGCCAGAAGGGTAAGCGACCTTGCTGCCGTCGGTCTTGGCACCAGTCACTTGCAGACCCTGCTTCTCCTCCTTCTCCTCCTTCTCCTTCTTCTTCTTCTTCTTCTCGACAGTCAGGTTAGACTTCATTTTGGGCTTGCTGTTAGTTGTGGTTTTGTGTGTGGTATAACAGGTGTCTTGGTTGAATTTGTATAGCAAGGTGAACCTTTCCTGAGAAGATGTTTTGTTTCTTCGATGGTCCTCGACGAGACGAGAAGATGAGGAAGCTCAAGGCTGCCCGGTCAACCCCATTATCGTGGGCCTCAGGACGCCCTCTTGGGTCCGGTGTAGGGATTTTGTGAACAATGACACCGTCAAGGAACCCTCGCCGCATAGAGAGACATACTGGACCAGGGGAATAAGAGCAACGGCTTGGCTGCCCAGCGCCCTCTTCACCAGTCGAAAGAGCCAGCCCCGCGACATTATACCTAGATGTTATCCATGATGTACTCAAGTTTTTAAGACAATGACTTGAAGGCTTCCTGTCAACGTGAAGCTCTTTGTCTGTCTTACAAAGACACAGAGAGTGCAAACGAAAGCCTAAGAAACGGTTCTCTCATTGTCGCCAGGGGGGGTAAACACTTGTTCGTTTGCTTCAAAGGATGCTGAGACGGGCCGTGGACTCAAAGGACGAAAGATCAAGAAGGAACTACTTCAGGGCGATAGTATATATGTCTGCTGAGTGTTCGCCTTCTAAAGCACCGGCAAGGAGAGACCTGGGTAATCTTGTTAAACTCCGTTGTGCTGGCCTGCCAAGAAGACGCATATTCGATGCTCAAAACACCATTATAGAAGAATCGCAAAGACTGTAACATCAAGCAGTCAGGTTGGCCGAGACCTCGACGAGATGTCGTGCGTGGGTGGAAGCAACGAGCAGTGTATCACATTTCTTTGTGATCTGATAATCAAGTCGTCCAAGTGAAGCAGCTGAGTCGTTTCTGCATAGCTTCGCGTGTTCTGCCCGTATTGGATCCGACTTGGCGCGGTGGAAGTCTGATCTTCCGGCTCGAGATATCTTTCTAGACGGTGGGCCGAGAGCAGTGACCAAAATATGGTAGCCATAGTCGAGCAGCAGAAGGCATCTGCCCTGATGGAGCATCTGTGCGTACGTTTAGAGAAGCTCAAAGCTACCGTTTCCATCATGGGCAAAGTTGATGAGAAACGGCGGGGTAATGGGGATTGCAACAGCCTCACTTCGGATGTGCATGCAAGTTGAAGCAGGCAGGCAAACGCAGCCGAGAGTCCCCTCCCTGAAGTCGCTGCGGACCGCGGCCATGAAGCTTAAGTTGCCGGCAAGACCCTTGGATAGCTGGGCTCCGAGGCAGCCTTGGCGGCGGTATCGGGGCTAAATATTGACAGCACAGCCAGGGTACGGGAACATTCAGCACAGAGATGAGATGGCGAAGCAGGTAAGCTCCTGCTGATGGTGTCTGGGCAGCAGTGTGGCTGATAAGGTATTCTTTTGCATCCCGAATTGTAGGGAAGAGGAACGGGCAAGATAGGTAATCGTGTGCTGGGAATCAAGAACTAGGTTCCGCCGTGTGCTGAATGGTTGGCTAATAGAGGTGAGATTCCCGAAACGAACGTGTGCTTCTCAACCGCTGCAACCTGACGTACAGCATGCGTACCTGCGGAACGCGGGAGACGATCTGATGTGTCTGTGTGTGCGGGTGTCTCTCGGAGAAGGATCGTCAAGTGTGGCATCCCATCCCGAATGGATACTCTTTACGGAGTACGGAGTATTAGGTGTTCGAACAACGTAGTGGTAGGTATCTGTGCTCGGTGTAGAGTGTCTGGCGATACAAGGTCGTGTGCCGATGTGCAACATTATCAGACAACGGATGAATCAAGAAAGATGGGGGCGGAAAACCGGAAACGGCGACCGGCAGGGGATGGACTCGTAGAGCTAAGCAAGGGACGGGAGAGAGAAACGGTGGTCAATGGATGGATTGAATGGCGGATTGCGTCGCAGTCGGATAGGTGTCGCAGCAGGTATCGGTAGGCCAAAGGCGAGGAGCCACGTCTGGCCAGTGGTCCGTCATGTCAACCGGAGCTGGCGACGTCAGGGCAATTTCGATTTCGATTCGACGACATTGCCAAGGCGCCGTGTAATACACTGCGCCTGTTGTGCCAAGAGCCAGTCGGTCAGTTGGTCTTTCTTTGAGGCGCTTGCTTCTGGGTGCATGTTGATGGTGTGCTTGTTGGACCGTTTTGTGGTAGGGCAGTGTTTGCCACCAAGACACACAACACAGCGGCTGCCTCCCTCGAATATCTTATCGTTTCGTTGTGTCTGTATCAAACTGGAAGAAGTCAACTTGATGAACAAACTTGATAGGAAATGGCAGTGCACAGATGGAAGGGAGGGGAGGGATGAGAACCTAAGCGTAAATGGAGCAAGAATAGCCGGGGTGCCTTGCATGCAGAGTTTTGCGGGTTGCAAGACCAAGCAGGAAGCAACAGGGTGGTGGGAGGATCCATGCCACTCAGTTTCGGCATGAGTTGCTCTCAGAGTCACTGAACGGAGACCTGCTCTTACTACCTTACAGAACGGAGTACCTAGTAAGGTGAGGTAGTTGAGGGCCGGCGTCATCGTGGGCTCATCCGCGCTTCTGATTGGGCGCCAAGTGTTTCTTAGCGGCAAGTGTCCGTTACGTTAGTGCCTTACGCGGTGGGTGGCTGCCAGATTGCGGCTTGCCGCTGTGTGTGTTGCACATCCCCACTGGGCTGGGGGGGAAGTGTCAAGGTTGCGCCGCTGCACCATCTGCGTAACTGATACGGTCTGGTCTGGGGGGGAGGAACGGGAGTCTGGACTGCCCGTTACCAAGAACAGGCAGCAAAAGTATCCGTAGCAAGGCAAAAACGGCAAAAACGGAGGTGACGGAACCTGGGGGCTGTTCCCAAACAGTGAGCTGTCGCGCTGAAGTGGCATACTACGTGCCGCCCTCATCCCTGGAGACCGCAGCCTGGGCCTCCCAGTGCGCCGCCATCGCCATTTTTGCGCCGTGATTAGCTCGCCTCGACTACGTATTTTTCTTTCCAGTTCCTTTATCAATCTACCCACTCTCGGGCCAACCTCATATCATCGTGCCTTCCCTTCTGTGGCTGAAAACTCCCGGTCCTTCTGTCATCACCTTTACCTTTATTCTGCCTTTCCCTTCTTCGACCTTTCTTTCCCTCCACACACCTCGTCCATCAACTTGATCCTGCACGTGCTTCCTTTCCTCAACGTCCCTCCACCAAACGACCAGCGCGACACCACTACACTAATACAATCTTCGCCGTTCCTCATGTCTCCTGCCGCCAGAGAATGAGAGCTTGGTCGCAAACTTCTGGAAAAGGCCGGTCTCTACTGTGGAGGCCCGATACATACCACCGATAATTCCGACTTCCAACGGAAAACCCCGATCACCGACTTTAACACCATACTTTACTCCTTCGGTTGCGATCCGTCCCATCGCCGACTATCCGAAACGTTCACATCGTGCTGCTTGGGCCCGATTACAAGGTCAACGCGCCGCGCCAAGCCTCTTAAGAACCTTCCATCAGCTTTGGCCGCCCAGGACCTCCGTCTTGAAGCTCTCTCGTACTCCGCCGTACCCTTCGTCCAACCTCGACATCCGCGGTCTCTGTCTTTGCGCTTTCTTTAATATCCACGGTCTAGAATGGACCAACAATACTTGACGTCGCCGACGTCGTTTCGACTGGCAGATATGGCTCAGAACATATACGAAATGCCCCTCATGGCCATGAAGAAGCCCCACGACTCACACCCATCCATGGGCAACTTGGTACTTCTCGTCTTCGAGGCTGTCCTCGAGGTCGTTTGCGTGAGCTTGCCGGGCTACATCATCGCCCGTCTCGGCCACTTTGATGCCGAAAAGCAAAAGTTCTTGGCCAACCTCAATGTCATGCTGTTCACACCATGCCTTAGTAATTATATTCCCGTTTGTTCTGTATCATATTTCCATTGTAGCCTACTAATAGTGTACACAAGTCTTCACCAAATTGGCTTCGCAACTGAATGCCGACAAGCTCCTCGATCTCGCCGTAATCCCCATCATCTTCGTCATCCAGACTCTTGTCTCCTGGCTTGTCGCTACCGGCGTCGCCCGCGGCTTTGGCTTCAACCGCCGCGCTACTAACTTTGTCACGGCTATGGGAGTCTTCGGAAACTCAAACTCCCTGCCCATTTCCATGATCTTGTCCCTATCGCAAACTATCAAGGGGCTACACTGGGACAAGATTCCCGGAGATAACGATGACGAGGTTGGTGCTCGTGGTATTCTGTACCTCTTGATCTTCCAGCAGCTCGGCCAGTTGGTGCGTTGGAGCTGGGGCTACCACGTGTTGCTCGCTCCCAAGGACAAGTACCCCGAGTACCAGGACGAGCGCGTCGAGGAGGGACAGTATGCAGGAGATCGCGAGACCGCCCCCTTGTTGAACGAGTACGATGATGGCACGGCTACTTCCCGCAGTCACTCTAGTGATGACCTATCCAACTATGAGCCGGCCGGTCGCACTCCTGTTGCTAGCAGATCCAGAGCTTCCCCCGCCGATACCGAAGACGAGGACGACGATTACCTTCCCAAGAAGCCGATGAAGACCAACGGCCTCGCTCCCCTCAATGGAAACCATCCCGTATTCGACGGAAGTGGCGATGAGATATCGTCCTTTCCCCGCATTCGTAACACGGATGAACCCGAAGTCCCTGAGGGAGTTAAGGGCTACCCTACCCGCATTAAGAACGCCTACAACCACATAATCACCTCTGCCAAGCAATCGACATCAAACTTCTTCGCGAGAGTCTACAACAGTTTGCCCACCCCCTTCAAGACGATTCTCTTGGCCTTAAGCCGCTTCGCCGGCAAGTTTTACAACTTCCTGTGGGAGTTCATGAACCCACCTCTGTGGGCCATGCTCAGCGCAGTTGTTGTTGCGTCTGTCCCGGCTCTGCAGAAGATCTTTTTCGAAGAGGGATCTTTCATCAAGAACAGTTTCACGGATGCTGTTCAATCCAGTGGCGGTGTCGCCGTGCCCTTGATCCTGGTTGTTCTTGGTGCCAACCTCGCCCGCAATACTCAAAAGAGCGAGAAGATGCGTGATCCCGAGGAGGACCAGATCGGAACAAAACTCCTCGTCGCATCCTTGTTGTGCCGCATGCTTCTACCGACCCTGATCATGACTCCTATCCTGGCCGTCTTCGCCAAGTATGTGCCAGTCAGCATTCTGGATGACCCTATCTTTGTTATCGTCTGCTTCTTGTTGACCGGCGCCCCGAGTGCTCTCCAACTGGCTCAGATTTGCCAAATCAACGAGGTTTACGAGAGTGTTATGTCGAGAATCCTCTTCCAGAGCTATGTCATTTGGTACGTAGTCAAATCCGTTCCGTACTTCCCTGTACAAATGCTAACAAACATTGTAGGATTCTTCCATCAACCTTGGTGCTCGTCATGTGTGCCTTGGAGGTCGTGGAATGGGCTGCGTGAGCTCCCCGTTAGTTTCTTTTGTTGTGGAGGGCTTACGGTAATGGGCGATGTAATGGTACCGTTGATTTCCAAGAGAAATGGTTGAGGCGTTCAGGTATCCTGAAAACACGACGTGGTTCGGGGCAAAAGTAAAACATGAATTGGCCCTTTGCCATGTATTATTACAGTACTAGCGGATTGGGAGGTAGTGGAGCTCAGCATATTTCGAGTCTGAGATACCACGTCCTCGATTCCCTCGCGTTATCAACGCTTAGCAATGTTACAGCGGGTGTATATAGTAGTAATAGGAATATGTACATTGCCACGGATCTTACTCCCAATTGTTTGCCTTCGTCCTGTACTCTGCCTGTGAAGTTCGATTTTGATTCAACTTCACACCAACCACTTACTGTCACACCTGAAGTGCCCGCTATGGATGCTCATTACCACGTAAGAAGCATTTCAGTAGACGTGGAATACTACCTTTGCAGAAGACGATGGAAGAATCAGATTGAGAGCTCATTAGTTCTCCGCTGGTATATAGATCGAAAAGGAATATAATTGAGCCACTATCCCAATCCTTGAACGATGTGATGCGAAGGTGAATGCATGTCGTTACGTACTCACCGAACTTCACCGAGAGGCGTGCCTGTCACCTCGGTGTGGACCCGCTCCATCACGTGATCACACGTCAGTCCTGGCACGACAGGAAAGAGGGTCGCGGTTTGCGACGCCTTGTTCAATTTCGCCAACCTGTCAACCAAGATTTTGCCCCAACACAAGCAACCATGGCGTCCCGAACGAGATCGCTCTCTCGCGACCGCTACCGCGACCGTTCTCGATCATTGACGCCGCTGTCAGATCGGTCTCGCTCCCCAGTCCGTCGCCATACGTACGATTCACGATCGCCGTCGCGTTCTAGGTCTCCGCGACGAAATGGCAGACCGAGAAGCGAAAGCCGCAGTCGGAGCCGCGGAAGGAGCGCCAGCTCTGCCATCAGAAGCACGAAGGTGAAATTGTCTCCTTGCTCTTTTTATCAATCTCGTTTTAAAAGTTCAAGCTGTTAACTCTGCATTTAATTAGGTTGTTGTCGAGCGATTGACCAAGAACATCAATGAAGCTCATTTGGAAGAGATCTTTGGCCAATTTGGACACATCAAGGATCTTGACCTGCCCATTAATAGAACACGTCAGTATTTGTCCTCGTAGGGTCGGCCTGGATGGCCCCCAAATGGATCCCTGTTACATGAGGCTGACATTCCTTCTCCTCCAGACGGCACCAACCGCGGCACTGCTTACATCCTTTACGATACCGAGGCCGATGCTGAGGATGCTATCGCACACATGCATGAGGCACAGCTTGATGGCGCAGTGATCAACGTCTCCATCGTTCTTCCCCGGCGCAAGATGTCCCCAGCACCTCCTGCTGCTCGACGTGGCGGAGGCTCCGATGCCAGAGGCGGTCGAGGGGGAAGAGCCCAGGGCGGATTCCACGGCGGCGGTGGAGGCGGACCCGGTCCATTCGGTCAGAACGGTCCCCGACGGGGTGCATCGCCATCTCAGGCTCGCTTCGGCCCCAGATCAGACACCTACCGGCCTCGTTCGCTCTCGCGCTCCCCAAGCCGATCTCCCATCGCTGCTCCTCCGTCCAGAGGCGGCGGTGGAAGCAGATACCGAAGCCGTTCGAGATCATACTCTCGGTCCCCATCACCACCCCCGAGACGTGGAGGAGGTGGCCGCGGTAACGACCGCAACCGTCGGAGAAGAAGCCCGAGTCGAGATAGTTACGATAGCTACGACAGTCGTCGATCCCGGTCCCCGAGCCGTAGTCGTGACCGTGGCGGTCGCGGCGGCGGCGGTGGTGGTGGCCGTGGCCGTGGACATAGATGAGCCAATTTTGGAGCACCACTGGGCAGGATGGGATTGGTTTGTGATCTTTCTTTCAGGCGTTATGAGGAACGAGGAAAAGTCGGCTGGGATACCCTATGGCAGGCGGGCGGCGGGCGTGGGCATTTCGTCAACCCGTAAGACCTGATCATGCCTGCATGTATACTCAGCTAATAATGCGTAGACGAATGCTTTGATTGCTGGATCTTGACACATGTTTTCCACCCTACCTCGACTGGTGACTCGATGCCGCGAATCTGCCTTGCGATGCGGACATCGTTGTGTGTTTTTGACATTCTCGGCTTGATAAACTACACAACACCCGATCACTAATCGAAAAAGCCTGCAGTCGTCAAGTGACAACCTCGCACGTAGATTGAGCGTTACGTATAGGCTTGCATCGGAGCTTCGTCTGGCACAAGCTGGGAACACGATTCGATCGTTTCGGCTTGTCTAAGCAGGCTGATTGGGCAGTATTATGGCGAATAGGAGGGCGTAGCTCGCTGACCCGTCAGTCTTATTTCGGTGCTTTTCGCCTTTGCCGCAATCCTTCAGCCGATAGAGCCAACCCGATGAGCGCAATTCCCTGTGGAGTCTTGCCGGCCGTTCCCGCAATACCTTACGGTTCTCAAAGGTTCCTGCGCTTTCGGCAAAGTTCCCAGTCATCTTCAAGAGTCACCAAGTCTAAGCAAGGGCGAAGTCTGTCCGAGTTCTGCTTCGGCGGCCGCGACAGATTGTGCTATCGGGCGGAGAAAGTGGATGCGGCTTGGGCTTGATTTGGCAACATGTGAGCTTACACAACCTCACAACACGCATCTATCTTGGTCTCCGCCCGACTGACATTCCAAGAGATGCAGATCAACCGATGTTGCCTGTGTTCATGACGCCTTTCACAGCGATTCGATGTTGAGTCAGCTTCTGGACACGGTTATTTTTGACTCCCACAGAGCGAATCGACATCGGGGCGACAGGCAGCGGGTGGCCACTTCGACTCTTTCTGACCAAGCCGTGCGGTTGCTTACGCCGAAGTGGAGGAATGGACGGCACTACTTTGAATGCTATTATTTCGGATATCGCCTCGTGGACTATCTGGAAAGAATATGCACAGTACCTTGGACCCGCCACATGTGTTCGACGGTTGACAGAGATTCTTCATCTTTCGGGTTACACAAGCTCCATGGGTTTGGTTTCGGGCACGCTGACAACATATCTGAATGCGCACCCTCATTTGGCGCCTGAGAGGCCCACGCAACATGCAAGTCGTCATGGTAGCCGTCAGAGCCAATCGTAGGCCGATCGAGCTGACCCCGATACTGGGATGAGGGGCAGCGGCCCCCCGGGAACTCGTTCGTTCGCGCAGGCATCACACCAACAACTCCGCATCACCGCCAGCCTGATGCTTCACAACCACCTGGCCGGATCACCCAAACGAAACACCGGCGACGGCGGCAGCATCAGAACCGGCAGCCGGGTACAAGTTGGTAATGTCTCGGCTGTTGGATAACCCTGCTCTACTACCTACCGATGCTCTATCCCCCACCATCAAAGGGCTGCAACAACCCTGCAGCAGGGGTTTTAAAGCCGGAGCGGCCGACAGTATCCCCCTACTCACCGTGGCTCACCCGCCATCTTGAGTAGTAAATGGCTCTTTCTGACTCAAGAAACTTGCTTTCAGTCGTCTTACGGCATGTTCATCATGCCGCAATCCACACTTGGGTGGCAGCGAGCCAAGCATTGGAAGCGGCGCAGAGGGGAGTTCCCTCCGTTGTGAGTTTGGTGACTGTTTTTTACCCCAGTCAAATCCCCCACATCGCCCACTTAGAAAGAAGCTAAGCTGAGCTAGACAGACGAAAGAGGTCAAACGAACGCATCTTGGCCTGGTCGACTGCCTTATAACACTGGGTCTCATGATCCATCAGGCTGATCAAGACTGAAACGCCGTAAATGCAGGAGATCGTTCTCGGCCACGATCCAGCACTCCATAGAGTTCGTACAACGTCGTCGTTCAACGGTTGACAAAGCCTCGGCATCCTTCAGCCCTATGGACTTACACCCTCGCCCTGCTCCAGCCTGCTGGGTGGGAAGCGTGGAACAACGTGGGATGTGGGTGTGGCCAAATCCGCCCCGTCGGCTCTGCGCTAGACCGGATAAATGTACGCACTGCGTCCTTCGCGTCGACTGCTTGCTTATGTCCTGGGCATCTTGGACCTCTCGTCTGGCCCCCCCACCCAGATGCTCATTTTGTCCCAGTGTCAGCGTGGCCGAGTCTCTTTTCGCCTACCCTCCCCATCCCGCTCTGGAACAGCACATTCTCTGGATGTAGATTGGACAAAATCCGCGCGAGCCACACCCCATACCCAACTGAGTGGCCCCGCGTTCGTCGTCTCTCTGTCCCCAAGCCTCATAGATGGGGGCCGTTTCCCAGCCTCTCAGTGTCCTCCAAGGCCTTTTGTTCTGCTCAACTTACGTGTTCTGAGTTGTCCGCTCGGCCGGCCCCGACATGCTTGCAACCCGGTACCAAACACCGGTGGATGTAGTCGCTCACATGACGGACCATCTCGGCGGGACTCTTACCACCCTCCCTCGGTCGGCGAGTGGCAGCCAGGCAGCAAGCCCAGAATACCTCTTGGTACTGCTGAACATAGTACCAGGCTACTGACAGTTAGTTGAACAAGAGGTCTTCAACTCTTTCATACCATCGGCCGGACGGTTGAAGACTTGTTGCCTGGCTCGACCGACTGGTTACACAGCGGCTTGGAGCGAGGCATAATCCTGCGTTCGCCGTTGGCATCCCACGCCCTTTTCCCTCACACACTTTGCCCGACCCCTGCCGCACTCATTTTGGAGTAGGATGTCAACCCACCCCTTCACTGCCATGTTTGCCCATTCCTTTCCCGCGGGGGGCGGCCTTCCTACCCACTCTCTTGGGAGCCTTATGCCGAATCTGGTTGGTCGTTCCCGGTTCCTGGGAGCCTGACCGGTAGGTTGTATGTGCTTCGACTTGCCTTGCCAGAAGCGGCTTGAGACCCTTACGGGTAGGGGAGTACACAGTAGGTGTATCCCTTCGAGATACCCCCTTCCACCCCTTGTCATACACGACGCTTGGCAGATGAGCTCTGGTTGTCGCGTCACACAAGGCAGTAATCTTCGTACTAAGCGCCAGGTCAGTTGCCGGTTTGATGTCTTTGAGGACATGGTGCCGGAGGTATAGGCAAGTTCTATGGTCTAGCTGGCCAGTGTTCAACGTTGTGGAGGGTCTTTGTCTGTTTCTGTGTCTGTGTGTCTGTGTGTCTTGGTGTATAGGCAGAGCCTCACGGAGCGTTCGTGAAGACGTATATAGGAGGCGGCTGCCATCTTGTCTGAATGTCTCAGATGGCAGAACTCTATCACCACAACCCTCAATCACTCCTAGCAATACCCTCAGAATTCACTGATTCAGTCACTTCATCAATCACTGAACATATCGCCTTTCATACCTCTGATTCACCAACTGGACCAAAATTGGCCCCCAAGTCCTGAACAGCTCGAACAAACCCGCACTATAAGACCTCTCGCCTAGAGAAATCCCTTTCCGACAATGTTGCCCCCAACATGCTCAAACCTCTTTAACAAAGACCACGTCTCAACCTACATCTCAGACGAAAACTCGGGCGTCTACTCAAAGTCGGAAGAACAACAAGACCCAAGCTGGCCCCCTCACGACGACCCATTGCGTCCCATTGAGGTTTTCTCGCACATCACTTCCTTCGGCGATCCTCCTCCATCACCACCCGGCGCTCCCCGTCCCCGTGGTCCTATTTACCCTCAACCAGACGGCCCTACGCCCCCGGCTTCGCCCTAAATTGGGAGATACCTCGGCCACGACAACCATCTTGGAGATTCTCTGATCTATATCAAAACGTCCAACATGTTGTTCGTGACCACACCTGTTGGGGAGAAGAGGGGAGAGAAGACGACGGCGCCTGCTTCGGGTCAGGAACAGGGCGCGTCCGCCTCGGCTGTCAACGGAGACTCGACAACTACCGCGGGGCCCTTTGAACTGCCTGGGTGCCCTGTCAAGGATCCGGCTGCCAAACACGCATCTTCAACACCGCAGCCGTCGAGGCCTCGGGATGCTACTAAGCGGTCGTCTTAAAGGTTTCTTACGACGCAGACTCCTTCACCTTTCTCCTTGGCCCAACTCGAATCTCTTCATGGTTTACACGGTTTTTCCACTCCCTTTCAACCTTCTCATCATGTCCTTCTTTTCCTCTTGTTGTCCATGTTTCATGCGCTCGGCATGACAACACGTGGAACAGTACACACGCAAAGCATACACTAGACTTGCATTCTCTGCGAAGAGGAAACGCATCCGTATATCATTAAGCAGTCGTTCAAGGGTTGGATTTCTCTTTTTCTCTATTGGTAGCAAGCATTCACGGCCTCGGGTAGCATTCGCTTTTTAACGTAGTAGCAAGCTCGGAATCCATGTAGTCAATATAGTTATCACCATGGAGTTCATATCATTTCGCAATCCTTCCACGTGATGTGTTCTTAATGGTCCAGGGTGAAGGATCCCAATGTCGACTGAGAATCAGGGGGTGATTTACTGTCTCTTGGGTCATGGTTTTCGGGCTTTACTAGGAGGTCGCCCCAGTAGCATGGATGGGCAAAACAAATTGGTATGGCTGTGGCAAACACCGCAGGTAGGTCATATGGAAGGTTCATGCTATTACCAGGCATTGTGAAAGTGAGACTGAGACATGGTTGAAGACTGAAGGGACGGGATTTTCTCACAATTTGATGCTACAACCAGCGTTTGTTACCTGGGCACCATTTGCAAATCTAATGCCTACTGTTCGAGGCCACTTACATGACTGTTTTGCTGTCGTGGTTGGGATTTATGAACCCATCGAGGTGAGAAGTGTGACAACCAAAGTTCGAGTCATATCGGAGCATTCGTCGGACTCTATTCGTTTCTGTAGATTGGTCCGTCTCTCTCGTCTCTCAAGGACATGTAGATGGAATTCCCATGGCATTCGACATATGGCCTGAGGCAAGGGGTTTCACATTATTCTCTCTCATTTCTACCACGACCTAGTCATATTCGAGAGCATTTGTTTTGCAACACACTTTTTCAAAACACACCACCATATCACCGTAACTACTGGTAGTAGGTCAACGCATTCCATCTTAGTTTGATCCCGCAGGCGCTGAAACCAGAATTGTGGTCACAATGACGGTTAGAGGATCTCCACAACTGCCCGCGAAACTTCCGCTGCGATATCGTCCTAGTCTCTCGCGGTATATATTCAGAAACAGAAAATACTGTTCACCATGCTTCGGCCTACCGACATACTCTCTGCCGGCCAAGAGCCATCATAAGTTTAGGTTCCGATCAAGTCACAACTCGGCGTCGCGCTGGGAATACTTACACATCTCATACTGCTTAAGCCAAGTTACTCCTTGAGGGGTGGAGGATGAGGAAAACACCAAGCAGAGAAGATAAGAACGAGTGCCAAGGATGAGGTTTTGATGCTCATGTTTTCTGCCCTTGAATATTGCTAAAACCCGTCCTCCTCCCGGGGCATGAGTGAGAATAGCAAATTCCATTGCGGCCTATCAAAAACTTGACCCCGTTACGTTCGCCTTCATCCAAGTGCTCAAAGACTGGCCTGGTTTAGGCAAACGTGATGGCATGTTTCCCGGCGTTCTGAAAGGTCACAAAAACCATCCAAATTCTTAAAACGCCAGTAGAACTGACACATATAAAGATCATCATCTAACATGTAGGGTCTAGGGCCTTGCAAGTAAACGAGAATACCGCTCAAGGATCGTGACTTTGTCCCACTCCGTCATTATCAGTTCATGAAGACCACCGTGTCGCCTTTCTTCAGGTTGAACCAGACACTGGGAGAGCATACTTCCCCCCATAATTAGGTTGTTAAAAGGGGCCTCAATGATGAACTACATGTAGGAAACTCTTAATTCTGCTCTGGTCTTTAGATAGAGCCCCGTTCTTAGTAGGTAGGGACTGATATAGTTTAGGTAGATTTAACATATCCTTCTCTATGTCTCAAAGGCCTTTTGGTGACATCCCCCTGATGAGAGTATACGAGCTAAGGACCTTTAGGGTTGCCAAATCGAAAAAACATTTCGAGAATAGGCAGACAGCCTGAAGAAGTTTGAAGGGTATGGTCCAAGGTAAGCCCTGTAATATAAAGCGTTCATCGGGCCATGAGTACCTGAATCGACGAGATGGCTCGGAGACGACGAGGCCGGGGGGCCGGCGAATGTGGGTCGAAGCCGGACGAAGCACCGGCGGAGGATGGTTGCTCGCCGTAGGCCTCCGAAGTACCGGAGAGGGTAGCCACTATGCTGGAATCACTGAATCCTTCTTCAACTTATTCAACAAGTCACAAACATCTGAGCAATGAAGATACTTCTAAAGCTCTTAGTACCGGCCAACCTCTTGATCAATCACTACCACAGGACCTCATAGAGGCATTTCTAATTACTTAGTTGACGTTGTTCAGCCCGGTGCCACCTTCAATCGTCGTCCATTTTCGCTAAGTTAAGAAATTCTCGTTGCAAAATGAGCAGCCGCCAACTACATATCCAACCAAACGAAAATTATCGCAGTCTCAAGTAATCCATCGCTCCAAAATCCCGGCAGGGAGAATACTGATCAAGACAGAAAGCACGGGCATCCAACTGGCGCTGCAAATGGTTCACTCACCGCGGGAACACTCCATCAGTGATCCCTGCAAGGCACTGCTGGGCAGGGCGCAACAGGGGCAAGGGGGGACCTGGCATTGAAATGCATCTCGATTCTCGTGTTCCCGTGGCAGACCGCAGATGCGATGCTCCCGACGGGGATTCGCAAGGGTGCTTCTACAGCGGCCGCCTGTTGCCGAGTCTCCAATCTCGTTGGCTGTCGCGATCCACGCCATCCTGCACTGCAGCTCGTGTTGAGGAGGGGAAGGCGGGGGGGGGGGAAGAGGACGCAAAAGGTGTAACCCTGGCCAAGGCAAAGTGGCTTTTTTGATCAGGGTACCGGATGCGCTACCTCGTCGTACGCGCAGTGTCTCGAATTTGGCCAGGCAGGTGAGGAAGCTCGTATCACGGTCTTTGATAAGGCGCGAGAGATTTCCTGGTCGAATTGGCAGTTCAACCAGACTCACTCCCCGTTTAACGAAGCGCTCGCAGCGCATTCGCATTTCGTTGAGAAGCCGCGGTGATGGTGCCACAGGCGAGCGAGGACCACATCCTAACTGAAACTCTATTCAACTTTATTAACAACCTTGTATTCCGTACGGCGTACGGATATTTCGAAAAGCTGATCCAGCCGAGACACCTGGTGAGACCCGCAGAGTGATGTGTCTCTCAGTAAACTGCACAGCTTGCGAGCAACACTCAAATCACATCGTCGTTGTCCACGCGACAGCTTCAGCCCCAAAAGTGTTGCTCGAATGACAATGTCACCGCAAGAAGCAACCGCTGTTTTGCCTTATCAAGAGGGCGCATTGGGGGGCTGGTGAGCTGGACCGGGAACGTGGGCAAATGCCACCCTCTGTCTGCCAGTCCTTTCTTATTTCCTCTTGGCCGTGTCACTTTCCCATGCAGGGCTGCATGCATGGGAGACGTGTGGACGTGTAACATGGGTTGTCTCCCTCGCCCCTGGGTGGTTGGTTGGCTGACAGCCTGGCACTGCTGGGCTTCCTATGCTCCATGTTGCCGGCTTTCGCCCGCTATCTCTGGAGCCTCAAGCGCGATGGTGCTATTTGCTGGGGGCCTTGTCAATTGGAGTGAGAATCTGGAGAGGACTTATGCCTGTGGCTCGGCAGATCAATCGCCAACGGTAACGGTCACCGGTAAGCAAATCTTGGTTGGTCTCTTTCTCGGACAACAGAACCATCTCTGGCGTGCCTATTTCCGAATATCCCAGCAAGATTCGACTTATGTTGAAATATGCTGACATTGACATGCCCCAAATCGGGTCTCGACACAAGTCAATCCAGGTTTCCTTCCAGCTTTCTGCGTCAGGCGGCCTGCTACTGACGCACCGTATAGTAGGTGTTTCTGTGAGCTGATCCAGTTGGCAAGACACAAATCTCAACCACGCCCGGAATCAATGACATTGTAACAGTAGTAAACATCTCTCACTCCCGGTGGTTTTCTGCCAAGAAGCTTCTCCCGGTGTCGCGGCGCCGCCTTACCCCCCCCCCCCCCCCTCCCCAGTCCGATGGCAGAAGAGAAGATCCTTCCCAGGGGCACGTCGACATTACCTGCAGTCCAGGGTTCAGGGTAACCGCCGTTGGTCGAGCAACAGGCCTCTCACAGCCTCTTTAAGCGGCTCACCCTTCTCCAATGGGCCGATCGCTCTCCCAAAAGGCTCTTTCGATGTTGTCGTTATTGCTGCGGTTGCTCTGATCGGGTTTGGAATCTCCGACCCGTGCCGCGTTGCCGTTGTGCGTATTTTCGTGAGAGGAATATCGTTACGGAGCCTCGACAATCAACTGAGGCTATCCGCTCCTCAATTCGAGTTGCCCAGTCGTTTCCTACCTCTCTTCATCGTATTCCTTCCTACCGCGACCGAGTATGAAGATGTTATCGGCGTTCGTTCAGACTGGATTGCTTGGTCTCTCATTCTTGTTCGAACATGTCGCTGCCCAAGAAGACGACCTTGGAAGTGTTCTTCAGTCGCAGTCAAACTTGTCTACATATTATAACTTAATCAAGGTAAGCCTCGAGCCCTCAAGTTGCATTTTGGGCTTTCTCGGGTCGGAGGAAGATCTTTAGAAGCGCGAAGCCTTCGTGTCTAACTTTCAACAGAAATACCCTGAGGTCATCCTCAAGCTTCCAAATTATGATGGCGTCACAGTAAGTCATCACGAAACCTCAACATCAAGCCGCGTCTTCATTCTGAGGCAAACATTCATCGACTTCCCTGATCGATGCTGACAAAAGTCGAAGATTGTTGCGCCGTCAAATTCGGCTTTTGAAAACATCCCAGGCACCCAACTAAACGGCATCTGGAATGAATCAGACGCCTCTATCGCCGTCCCCATCCTGGAATACCACATCCTCCAAGGCACAGTCTCAACCGGCGCCCTCGAATCAGGGCCCTCCGTCCTCCGATCTTCACTCCTCCTCAACAAGGCCTGGACCAACGTGACCACCGGACAGAACGTCCTCGTCAACAAGCAGCCTGGCGACGTCATCGTCTTCACCTCGTCCGAGGGCATCCGCACCACCCAGGTCGAAGGTGACATCAAGTTCGCCGGCGGACTCATCCAAGTGGTCGACAACCTCATGATCCCGCCCGCCAGGCTCAAGAACACGACGGACTCATTCAAGCTCCCAGCCTTCCTCGGCGCGCTTTACGCCGCCAATCTCCTCCCGTCAGTATCGGAGGAGAAGAACGTTACAATCTTTGCGCCACGCAACGAGGCATTCCAACGCGTCGCCGGATCCCTCAACAACCTGGACAAAGATGCTCTGAAGAAGTTTCTAAATTACCACGTCGTCCCGGGTCGCATCCTAGCCTCCTCCGACCTAAAGAACGGCACCAACCTCACCACCCTCGCAACAGAGGACATAAAGGTCATCCGGTCCGGCAACAATCTCTTCCTGAACTCGGCGCAGATCATCCAGCCGGATATCCTCGTCGCCAACGGCATCCTACACATCATCGACAACGTGCTGAACCCAGACGCCCCGTCCATGACGCCGAACCCGAGCGCCGTCACCCAGGCGCCCGCTTACCCCGAGAGCTCGGCCTCAGGGCTGCCGTTCACGACGGCGATCCCCTGTACCGTCAGCTGCCCCGTGACGACGACGGCCAGTCCCACGGCGGCGGCTTCGACGCGGTCTTCTACGACGGGGCTTAGGACTACGACTAGCCCCGGCGCGGCTGTGCGAACTGGTGTGGCTGCTGGTGCGGCTCTGCTTGCGGGACTTGCCGCGTTGGCTTAGACCTTGTTTAGCTGGAATCGGCTGGTTGGACGAGGGAGTATGAGATGACAATATTACCATATAAGTAGCATACCTTAATAGTGAATGATATGGGCTGTTTAAAGAAGATATCAAGGGTTACGGCTTGAAAGGCTCATCCACAAATTTTGAAGAGTGTTGATACGGGTGACGTGCCAGGTATTCATGATGTCTTTCAATATTCCATTATGCAAAATAGCACGATACTATCTTTGATAATCATATAACCCCTAATTCACGCCAGCGAATTGTTTGACGTAATCTCTGCTAGTGTATTCCATCCACGCTCAAGACCTTGCGTGTTGCGTAGCCAAGCAAATCTAAAAATACAGGTCTAAATCCACTTTGAGTCCACTCATGATGCTGTACTTAGGACGATTTTCCCAACGTCATGTTGTTGGTCACTCGCATTCGACTAACATCAATGGTCTATCCTTTCCTCATAGTACTGATACCAACTGGCAGTTGGACCCTAAAACCACGGAAAGCATAACTCTAAGCTCACTTGGTCATGTTGAAAAGTTAGCACAACGTTTCCTTGCCTTCGCAAGACTCCTCACGCATACTCTACTTGTGCCAATGCTCCTCGTATAGGTGACTTGCTACATGTACCATTTCGTTACCAACGACTATTGAATGCCTCACTATCTTACTATCTTATACATCACCGTGTATTCGAAGGATCAACTCCTTAATCGTCTTGGCTTTCTCGTCTCTGCACTCTACCCACACACCGAACCATCAAGAATGTGGGATGAAACTCAATCTCACCTCTATATAGTAGGCGGTGACTATTCATATAGTCTCAGCAGTACCATCCTACGATATGAAGATGAAGGAGATATCTTTGAGCCGTTCTCTGACTTACACGGTGGGGGTTTTGCCAAATTATTGATTCTAGAACAGACCCAAAAGAGAATACTTTAGTAAACGGCGAGACATTTTATTAGGAACAGCATTCGACGGGACTCCCCTTCCATCCTACGCTGACACCAAAATTCGGTATACAATCAATCGACTACATCATCACCGGCCTAGGTGATACTGATTCAAGACCTACCCTGTGCCGTCTAAAGTGTTCGGGCTGCCGGCTAGGCAAGTAGGACTTTGCAGTCAGTAACCTCACGTGCAATGAGGCTCAACTCATGGATAGCAACATTCACTATACACCGAGCCCATCTTGGTCTACTCTCCACCTTGCCGACTGCATCTTTCAGGATAGACACTCATCAATCAGGCCTCCCAACAAAATCAGTGGCACAACTCGAGAACTCGGACAGCAACTCGATCCCACCGCCGCAGGCCTACATCTCGCCACACCATCCAAGTCACACTTCCCCGTTGCCAACCGACCAGCACATACCCAGTCACGCCAGTCACCCAGTATCAGTCGGATCACCGGGCACAGAGAGACCCTGCCTGCTTCGGGCGTGGCAAGAATGCATGCCCAGCTGTCCAGCTCGCCCAGGGTTTGGGCCTTTGGTTGCTCTAGCCCTTCTGTAAAGAGTCAATGCATTACATGCAGAGTACCCTGTTCTGCCTGCAGCAACCAAATGTGCTGCTCATCTGTGTAGAGTTGCTGTCGACCAAAAGGACAATTTCTGCCTTGGCACAGCTGCAGATGACTCAAGGTAGCTTGGGTCAACGACCCAACTATCTCTATGCCTCGCGATAACAGCGCAACAGCCACACTCAAACGGCTATCATCGACTGCTGTATACAAGCACACAAGGTGGATACGGGCGATGGCACGTTGCTCCTTCGGCCGTTGCCTCAACTGAAACTTACGTTCTGATAGGCACTCTGCCCCCCCAGATAACGGCTCAACGGCGAGACTTACGAGTTGCGAGGTCGGCTCGATTGGACCAGAGGTCACCAGCCCTAGACCAACCCCAATGCGAGACTTGCGCAGCTTGACGTGGTGGGCAGAGGGGGAGGCGTCGGGAGGGTTGGGGTTCGTTTGCCTTCTCGATGGAGGCGCCTTTTTTCCTAAAATAACCGGTTAGGCGAGCTGCAAGCCTGACTGGCCGGGGGAAATCAAAGCCAACGTAGAACACGAGAAGGAGGGGCAGCCATGTCGGCCTGTAAAAGGCGGGGTTGACGAGCTTATACGGCGACTGACTGGCTCGTCGAGCCACCACACCAACGGCTTGAACAACATGCTCATGGGCCCATTGCGATGCTAGACCTTCAAGCGTCAGACTTCAATACAACGTCGACGAAGCTTCCTGAGGTGCATGGCAAAACACAAACATGTTCAGAGTGAATGACAAGATGTCTGTTCGGGTATTGCTGGTGTGAGCGTGTTGAAGCCTCTACGACATCTTATCGACAAGCAGGCAACACGTTATCGCACAGCATGGCTTCATGTGTTGATTCGGCAGTGATAGTTCCACGGCTTACCACTCACAAGCCGCGTGACGATAGCTCAACTCATGTACTGTAACCGAAGCATTGAGACATACCGACTCCGCGGAACAGGTTCAGTTGAGGGTGCTGCCGCACAAGATAATTCCCTACCGAAAGAAAAAGCCCAATGGAACCTACGCCCGTTGAATTCGATAAAGGAAGTCTAACATGATGGGAGTGGTCTAATTCGACGAATGAGAGGACCACGAAATTCCGTCCATGGTCTCATCAAGGATTACCGTACTGCGGTAGAACAGCAAAAACAGCTCGGCTGGCCGATATCGAAACGCTAACGCATGCTCAATGCAGTGTAATCGGCCCTCTTGGTTGTCTGAGGCCTGCCAACGTGCCTACTACACTTGCATTACAGATGTCTTCCTGCACGATAACCGGCAAGTGCTTTGAACGTGATAATGCGCGTTATAGAAAACGAGGCTGAAGTCTTGTCATTGTGCCGTTTTAGAGATGGCTTGCCGTATCTTGACACTGACAAAGGCAGCGCTCCCGAGTTGGGTTTGTCGAGCCACTAGAAAAGGCAAGGTCGCAATGAGACAAAGAAAGACATCCGCCGCTTCGCCGGGGTCCGTCCCGGAGGGGGTCGATCTTCCGAGGATGGCCCCAACGGAATAACCTAGCGTGGGGATAGAACCAAGGGTTCTGAAGCTCAGAGTCCGAAGCGCGATGGAGCATCCGACGGCAGGGCCGGCACAAGCACAAGCACTCTTGAGGCCGCGATCAACATGTTGGCCTCACTTGTTACTCGCCACCCTTGAGAAACATCGGGAAGCTAGAAGCACACTCCTTGCCGATCGTCGAATTCAGTTCCAAGGCGGATCGTCCGAGCTGCTGGGACAGAGCACGACTAAAGCCTTCCATGGGATAGGGCATGGGCATTGTTTATGTTGAATCCTTGATCTCTTTGTAGTAGGCTTCTGGGCCAGTGTTGATGATGTCAAATCTAAAAAGGGGGATTTGAGTTGAATGTGTCTGGTAGGTGAACTCATTGTGACCATCACAGCAGAAGCAATGATGTTCTAAGGAAATCATCATCCGATATTCTGCAACTCTTTGACATGGAGCTGCTGTGCTTTGGCTTTGGCCCCGGGAGCCCTACAATACTTCAGCTGAACGTTGTTTCCTCAGTTTCGTATCGGGCCAGGACAATGGCTGTTGGTGAGATGCCGTAAGCCAAGACAACAGGCGCGCGGTGGGCCTTTCGCCGCTGGCCGAGTCTATGTCTGGCACCTGGATAGGAGATGGTTCGAGTTGAGCTTTGACGCCATCGCGACACGACGTCGACGGTCTTGACGTGACGGTGGAAATTGCGGTAGGGAGGCCAGGAGGGGGCCAAGACGGGCCATGACAGACCGGCTCAATACTGTCGGGCGCTATTGGATCTAGTCCTGAAGAGGCAGCATCCCTTATCGCGTCTTTTTCGTCCGACCAGCGACCACTTCAAGGACCAGGGGCCCAGCATAAGAGCAGACAGGGGCTTTAATGCAGGTACAAGGGCATCGTTGAGCGAACTGGCCGATGCATGCACGCCACCAAGCTAACAAGCGCACCAGAACAAGCCGCATGGGCAAAATCTCTTGCTGCTTTTCCTGGTCACTTATTGTACGCAGCGGATACGGATACAGTTGCTGCTCTTTGGCGAGCGGCGCCGAGAAGCATAGGGAGCTGGAACCAACCCGCCCGAGGAAGCAAGGTAACGACGGCAAGACGGGATGCTGGCAGGCGGAGACTGAGGGAGATCGAGAGCAGTCGGTGCTTGTGATGTTGCCATCATATGTCCAGGGCTGAAGGTGAAGCGTTCTGCAGTATTTCAATAGTGAGGTTTCGTGGTGGCTGTAGTCGCGGTGCCGGAGGGCATGACGAGATAAGGTAGTGATCCTTGACTCTTGCGAGGTCTATTCGTACGAAGATTTCGTACACGGCGTACGGCGTACATGACGAGAGCTGAATAAGAAGCGCCGAGATGCGGATGTACTCAGTAGGTTTGAACGGGTAATATTGGGCAAACGGCGAGGCCAGACCCAGACGAAGCGGGACTGGAGTGCTTCAGGTCTGGATTCATCGAGGTGAGGGCGATGGGGAGGCCGAAGAAACGAACGAGGATTGTCGTCGTCGAAGTGTTTGTGAAAGAAACAAATGCGGCCTCGTCCGAACTAGCAAAAGACCGGATCCAAAGTTAACAACAAGTGAGGTGGGCAAGCTGAAAGGGGATCGAGGAGGGGCACCGGGGGTGGTGGTACGTGGAGTGAGGAAGCGAAAGATGGGAGGAAGAGAAGAGCAAGAAGACGCGACGAAAAGAGACTGAGGGGTGTGGGAGCGCGGTGGACTTGGGTACGTACAGTGTGCGGTCTCGGTTGATGATTTCCACCGTGGCTGAATTAGGGGTCTTGGGGCCTGGTACCTCACTATGGGATAGCGAGTACAGCGCTCACAGTACGTACTGTATGAAGTAAGCAAATTGAATTGAGATAAGCACTGTCAAAGGTCACACCTCCCAGAATGAGCCACCATAGCACAACGGGCGAAGGGCAATAAGAGGTACATTGGCAGAGGTACCCGAATCGCACTTGGCCTTCCTCATCTTAGCTCGCCCAGGAGGAGCAAGAGCGTCTTTGATCTGCCTGCGTCTTCTCCTGTTGGCGGCGACCTGAGTCCCTGGCCTTGCCTTTTACCTCCCCGGTCTCGCCTTTTTCCTTCAAGCCCAGCTGGGAACTTCTTTCTTCTCTCCTTCGCCTTGTCCGTCGTTGGGAACACTACAAATCTTTCCCTTGCCGCTCTTTCTCACTGTCGCCGAGAGTATTTCGCTCATCTACACTAGCATTGCAACAACCGGCAAACCCCATTGACAATTCGCGGCTCTACATTCGTTATACCTTTGCTTGCTTACCCGTTGACTACTTTGAGGAACACGCACTCTCCCTCTACGTCAAGCCGTAAGGCCATTCAACTCTATTGTCAACCTCATCCTTCGTCTATAACACATCATGGATCAGGATCAGTACAGCCAGGGCTACTACAACCGCCCAACGGCTGGAATGCCTTCACAGGCCACCACGGCTGCCGGAACCCCTCTTCGCCCTGGCACGCCCAACACTGAGAATAGCCGCAATCCCTTTGGCGATGGTGTCGAGTCTCAAGCTTCTCAGAGAGGTCCCATGGCCGGTACACCAATGGGCACGAACCCGTTCGGCACGCCTGCCGTCTCCCGCCCTGCCTCGAGCTTCGGCTCGTCCAGCGCCCTCGGCGCACGCTTCGACGAGCGATCCCAGCGGTACTTCCACTCGAGACGTATTCGCAAGGAGGATGTCGAGAAGCCTTGGTTGGACAAGGCCGATCCCAAGGAGAAATGGGTCACCATCATCCCTATTGTCGGTATCTTTATCGGTCTTGCCATCTCTGGCTTCCTCGTCTGGGACGGTATCCATAGTGTCGTCAAGCACAAGTACTGCCCTGTGCTCATGGAGGATTTCACCGGCAGCAGTCTGGATACAAACATTTGGACCCAGGAGGTGCAAGTCGGCGGCTTTGGGTACGTTTCCTTGCTCACATTCCTTACCCCCGCACCACGCTAATTGAAACCCAGCAATGGTGAATTCCAGATGACCACTGCCGACAACGAGAATGTCTTCCTCAAGGACGGCAACTTGGTCATCCGTCCCACTCTCCAAGACTCCGCTCTTATTGAGAAGGACAACGAGATTGACTTGCTCAAGGATGGAACTTGCACTTCCACAGAGTTCTCCGCCTGTGTCACTGCCACCAACACTACCTCCGGCAACTCTTCCATTGTCCCCCCCACCAAGTCTGGCCGCATCAACACCAAGAAGGGTGCTACCCTCAAGTATGGCCGCGTTGAGGTCGTCGCCAAGCTGCCCAAGGGGGATTGGCTCTGGCCCGCTATCTGGATGATGCCTGTTGAGGATACCTATGGTGCCTGGCCCCTCTCGGGTGAAATCGATATCATGGAGTCTCGCGGTAACAACTGGACCTATGCACAGGGTGGTAACAACATCGTCTCCTCTGCTCTGCACTGGGGCCCGGACCAGGCCAACGATGCCTGGTGGAGGACCAACAACAAGCGCCAGGCCCTGCACACGACCTACGGTGATGAATTCAACACTTTTGGTCTCGAATGGTCCCAGAAGTACCTCTTCACCTACGTCAACAGTCGCTTGCTTCAGGTCCTCTACACCAACTTTGACGAGCCCATGTGGAAGCGTGGCGACTTCCCTCAGACCAACTCCAACGGTTCCCGCCTGGAGGACGTCTGGAGTCAAACTGGCCGTTCCAACACCCCCTTTGACCAGAAGTTCTACCTCATCATCAACGTGGCCGTCGGCGGTACCAACGGCTGGTTCGAGGATGGCCAGTCTGGAAAGCCGTGGGTCGGAAGCAGCCCCAACGCCAAGAAGGACTTCTGGAATGCCCGCGACCAGTGGTACCCCACGTGGACTCAGCCTGAGCTCACTGTCCAGAAGGTTTCCATGTGGCAGCAGTGCGACGGCAACGAGGAGTTGTAAAGGCTTACCCGAACGGCCATTTCTCTTTTTGGATTTTCCGCACATTTACATATAGACGGCTACATGCACATTTGGGATCGATGACGGGCGCGCGGTACGGTTTTTACAACGGAAGGCGATTACTCTGGAATACCAACCTGGGATGTTGGCCCAGGTGCTTTGAGCACATGTATACGATGACAATATCTTGGGTCATGATGAGGATATTGGGAAATGCAAACTTACTACCATCTAATGAATTTGAAAACTTACCTAAATAATGTCTCCGTCCAAATATCCGTTCCACGAAATTGAGTTCATCTGCAGCTTATTACCTGATTCACTCCCAGCTGCAACATTTCCAATAGGTAGCTAACACTAGAGCCATGCCACTGCCGACAGCTTGTGATCCCTGCATTTATAGACTCAAGGCAGGTAAATGGCCGATGCAATCATCACCACCACTGTAACCGACACCAGCCGGTTGCTTGTCAGACGGAGCGTGACATTCGCCTTCCCGGGCACTTTTCCATGCGGGCAGTCTGCAGATGCAGCACTTCCAGGTTGCCCAGCTGGCTGGCTTATCACAGCGCCCGGCCAACACCTGTATAATAAGGGCCCAGAATCGATAAACCCGGCAAGACAACCCTGCGGCGGGCGACTGGTGCACTATTACAGCGAAGGGTGGCAGCAAGAAACAGCAGGGCAGTGACAGCCAAGAATCAAGGGCCGGAAGACTGGGGACCTTGGGATCCGGCCGTAGCTCATCGAATCACCATGGCATTTTTTTCACTGGATCGTCCTTTTTTTATTTTTCTCCCTGACATCGTTGTCAGATTTTCTGGAGATGCAATGCTACTTTCCGACGATTGTCAGGCCTTGTCAGCGGTCGGAAGGAAAGGTTTGCCACTGGCAATCAACCCTTGGGGCCCTGCTAGCATCCGGTATTCTTGCTTTGCTTACCTCGCCTCCATCCATCCATTAAGGTGGCCGGCGGGATGGGTTATTCGCTATTAGCCATTGACCCGTTGCCCTCGTGTCTTTTGACATCATCCTTTGATCTCGGCAAGGTGCACTGCGGTTGTATATTGAAATTGAGAACTTCATCAACACACCAGCTCTTCATTAAGGCGGCGGAGATTTCAGTGTTACAGATACACGAGATACGTGACCACTTCACGCACTATTAACCCGATGACGCGCTTCCTTTTTTTTTTTTTTTTTTTTATATCAAAAATAGGTCTCGGGCTGCACAAGCTGGGGTAAGTCATGGGTGAATCACTCCGTGGTAATACTCGACCCCCCTCCCCTTCTGAAATAAGTGAGACTGTCCCGCATCGAATATAGAGTTGAAGAAAGACCTCGTGGGGCCAGGGAGAGCATACTCCGTAGGTAGAGGAGTTTTGTCTCATTACGGAAAAACCCATGCTTTTTAGAGACTGATTGATTGTGGCGATGTCATTTGTGTCTTATCCAAGATCTGCCGTGAGTCGAACATGCCATCCCTTCTGCGTCATGATGGATTTTCAATCAGAGGCGATATTGGTGCTGATGAGCGAAAGATGAAGCTCCAAGGGCGATGCCAGATGGCAGCCCTGATGGACCGGGAGAAACAGGGCTCAGAATCTGCCCGTGAGCCCTTGGGTGTCTCTGATTCCTGCGAATTCTCCATGTAGTCCCATTGTGAGAGCCGTCCGTGTATCAAAGCAGTGACAGATAGTACCTAGAACCCACAAGTTCAGGTTCAAGGTGAGCTTCAGGTCACCGCAGTGGATACCTCCCGTCACCGTCACAGTTTCGCATACGGAGGTACGGTAGTACGAAGTACCTCAGGTAAGGTAAGGTGAAGCGGCCGCCAATCTCGATCCTCCATGACATAAAGTGGGAACAAAGAATGGATTCAATCACTCACAAAGCAGCAGTGAAAAAATCAAGGTTATGAGCAAGCTTATGAGAAATAAGTGGTGAACATATCACCCAGGTCCACACAGCATTTCCACTCGGCGACAGGATAAGAAAGATCCATTAGAAAGGGTATGTGGTAGCGGGCGATCGCACCCACATACGCCTCGGTGTGATTTCAAGATTTGGATACTCGCTTCTCACTCCAGGAGGTTCATTAGTGGTATTGGCCAAGGGGATAGGGTGAGTGAAGAGATGTTGATTCGGCGGGACTCGGTCAGACTCATGTGTTACCGCGGGAATTAAAAGGACAAAGATGGGTAACTTAATAATTTGGGACTTTTGCGAGGATTCGCATCAGTGTGTTGGTGAATTACGGTGACCATGGTGGATGAGGCCTGTTCTTTTCCCGCCCATCCACCTACGAATACAGGACCCTGCACCAGACACTGTAGATGGGACTTTGGCTGGTTGGCAAGTGCCCGGCAGCATGGGAAACAGGTGATAGGCAGCTCAGCAGGGACTCGTCGGTACCCCCCTTCAGGCGAGGACTGCCGACCGTAGAGCGCATCTCTAGGGATCTCAAGTGATGAGGCTGTGCCCCGAAACTACGGCCGTGGAATGCGAGCATGCGTTATCTTGCTCACCGTTGAATGTACTTCACAAGATTCTCCCACATGAAAATGGTGCCTCTTCTCCCGCATGGCGTCCGATATGGCCATGTGTATGTCGCCTTACACAAGCGACACAAGCGCAGATACGAGCTGTCCCGGGCTCCCGACTTCTTTGTCACAGGATCCTTCGGTGCGAGCCGTGAAAGGTGAAAGAAAAATCGGGCTGTCCCAACGCCCGGAATCGCGGCAAGCCGGGTAGCGCAGTCTTTGTGCGTGGTCCACGATTAGCGATGCTGGATTTCAGCCGTGGTTGCCGATTTACACGAGTTTTCCGCCTGTCGCATTGTCAAAAGCTGACGTTGCCTATCATGCCCACGGACCCTTTACCGGTATGTGAATCTTGTCCATCTTTGATCCTTCAGGTCGCCCACAAGTGACATCTCTTACACGGTAGTGGCGGTACACAGATCTGGCGGGGAAGAGATATCGGAACGATTGCTGTAAGCAGGGAATTGACCCGCAATGCCAGGTCTCCGTCCGTACACGTGTAAATTTGTTTGTCCTGGGGCTTCCGATGGACAAACGATGGAGAAACGCCACCTTGACCTCAGCTTGAAAAATGGGCTGACGGAGCTTTTCGGTGCCACGTTTGTTTCCTCTTGCTAGAAAGTGGATTGCAAACACGTTCTCGATTGTGCGGAAATCTTTTGAGGTATCCAATTCGTATGGGGTCTGGCCCGGCCTGGCCTCGATACTGGATACTCCGTAAGGTCGACAAGGTCACAGCCTGACAAGGGGGTCTTTTCACGTTTTTTTCTCTCCGGAGGATCCGCCCGCGATTTCGACTGCCCACTATCCATCCACCCATGCCGGTGGGTCGGAAGATCACCGGGGGCCCGAGGAATTTAGCCGACAAAGCTAGATCAAAGCTAGCATTTTGTGTTCATCCCAACAACCTGAATGGGGACTCGGGGACAAAAAAGACAGGAGCTGAGCTGAGGCGTGCCGTTGTCGCCGGCATGCTGCCGCCGTCAAGGGTAAGCTGTCAGTCACACCGGACGGCAGGCCTGTGGTGACCCTAGCCGTGTAAGTGGGCGGGCGGTGCGTGCGTGTCGAAGCCGCGATACCAAGGTTGCCCGCTTGAACACTCGGCAGATAGGTCGAGTAAGCCCCTACGGATACAAGGCTACAGAGACAAGTTACAACAGGCCGTCAAGGTGAGATTGTCGGCTGCCGGCGGCATGCTTCCGCCGCATGCAATATTGCGAAATCCTGCTTTGCTATCAGTTGAGTCTTATCTCGACAAGGGGTGCGAAAAGTGTGGTTGAGGAACTGAAGCCTGGAACTTGATAGTGAAGGACCATGGGCGACAACCGGAAAACGCTTGCACCCGACAGGATGGATGACACTGCTATTCTGGGAATAGAGAACAGAGTGAGACAGAAAGTGACAACGGGCCACGGACAAAGTCGCACGCGTCAGTCGACGATGCTCCAGCGACGGTTGCCGCGGACGTCTTGCAAGGACCCAGGACGGCGGATTGAGGTAAAATTGCGATGCAGAACGCCACTGGCGAGCCGCCTAGGGATATCCCACGTTGTAAGTTGGTCGTCGCGGCTGCAGCTGAAGACCCTGGACGATATTGGACTTGGACAAGTCTAGGACCCTAGAGAGCCCACGTCGCTCTCATCCCCCCTCTTCCTCTATAATCGACCCCTCTGTTTCTACTCAGTGGACAGTGCGTGCGCGGGAAGTGGTCGTGGCTAGACGGGAAGCGATTGAGGAGGCCGCGTATTAGTTTTCTCCTGAAAATAAGAGCGCGCCAAAGTTGCGTTACCCCTTATCCTCACTTGGGTGGTAATTGACACTTCAGCCACGATATATGCCATCGCGACGGCGTCAGTCGCTGATTGGATGTGAAGACCTGAGCTTGTGGGGTGGAGAAGGGTGGAAAATGAGGTGTGGCCCAGTGTGGCTGCTGCCAGAGCCTAGAATTCAGTGAAAAAAAAAAAAAAGCTTATATGTGTTCGACCATCTCCAGATGGTAGGCTTGACTCGACAAACGGGCTAGATCTGGCCTCATTGGTGAGAATAAGACGGGTGTAAGCATGCTATCGATGAGAAGCGAGGCTTTGGTTTGGCGAGACGCCAACGTGGTGAGAGTCTGAGAGAGAGCGCCATCGAGATATCAATAGTTGATGCGGCAAGTTCAGGCAGTGTGGTCCTTGATAAGCTTAATTGCGTGAGATGACAGGGGACCATGCTGACGTTGGGCCTTGACATGCTCGCTTCGATGAACCCCTGCCCTATATTCCATGTGCTGTCACTTTCGCTGACAGGTGCTGTGGCAAGCCGGGCTGCATCGTGAATGGCGGTGGTTGAGGCCGTCAAAGACGAGCAGAGCAGTTGGGTTGATGAACAGGACCGGATCCTGATGCCCTCTCATCCAACGGATGGGCTTTTCCAAGGTTAGGCCTCGGGAGCCGTTGTATTCATGTTCGAAGCGCGTCATATCTCACTACTGGCGTCAGTCGCCACAAGCCATCATCTCGATTTTCATGCTGTTCCTGTGGAGGGTTGAAACGGTCAACGAGCTGACTGGCTGAGCACGCCAAAGTTGGGTGAGTGTGTGCATGAGTGTGAGCGGACGAGTGTGTGTTGTGCGAGTGAGTGTGTGTGGTTTGCGGTGGCTTGGATTGGCTGGAACACACCCTGGCCAGCATCCTTCTCTGCTGCTCTTGCTGCAAGTCCCCTGCCGAATACGAAGAATTGGCGGGTTGGACACAGTCACAGATAGACCGCCTTCAGAAAACATTAATTAATATTTTCTCTCGAGGAATAAAACCTACTTTGTTTTCGGATGGGTATTCGTAGTACTCCGTACACCGCACATGCAACTGGCCCCCTAAGGTATAGCTAGTATTGCAAAAAATCGTGCACCCTCTGCCCGACCCGCAAAAACGTGTCGGGAGATTTGGAGATCGCGAACAAGAAACAAATATTGGGTCTGAAATTGATCTTGCCGTGCGCCGAGTGTTCAGCTTCCAGTGGGTCAGGTGGACTCCCGAGATGCCAGCAGCATTAACCATTCGGTGAGCCAGCCATGGCTCAGAGTGAAACGAACGTCGGTGAAGGAGTGTTCAGCAGCTTCGGCCAAGTTGTCTGCCCCTGGCGCGGCCGGCAGCTGTGCTTCTCTCACATCGGATGCCATTCTTGAGTGAGTTATTCCTAATGGAACACTTTGTTATCAGCCGTGAGATGGCGTACTAAGTGGTGAGTGTTAACCTACCAATGTCTCGTCAGGTCTTTCTCACGCACATATTGATTGACCGCAACCTATGACTTGGACGGCATTCTCAGGTGTAGACGTATCAGCACATACATCGAAAGACTGGAAATGGATGACGTGAACTCTGCCTTCAAGGGCTGTGGCTTGTAACGTGTGCTGAAGGGATACGAGATTGATGGGCGTTGTAGTGCCTCGCGGCCTCTCCAGAGGGCAGCAATGGACAAAGACCCGATCAGCTCATCAGACTTTCCACCGTCCCGGTCGGCCAGAGTCAGGCATCGCGCCGCCGTCTCATCTTTTCTTAGCGGTGTCATCATGGCTTCGAGCGCCGCTCTCAGTTAGCTTGCTGGTGTACCTAGCTTTAGGCGTTCCAGAAGCTCCATCTGGTTTCTGTTAGCGCCCCGTAATATTTTCAATTTTTTGAATATTTTATTTTCTGCCATCCAAGAAAAGACTTTCTCCTGTCGCTAACGAGCCGGGCACCCGTTGTTCGTTTGCTTAGCGTGTACAGATTGCATGGCACCAAGCACGGACGAACCCCCCCTGTTCGCACCAGGACCCATGCCACTCTCGCCACTTTAATGGTGTACAGAGCAGAGGACGATGTGGTATGGATACCCTTTCTCATTGCGGGAAGCCCTGCGACAAGCTGGGTATATCGCTTTCGTAAGGCGTTGTGAAGAACGGGTACGTTTCTGTTGATCGACTTTTCGCTTTTCGATATGGCCTGATCTGCGTCTCTGTGATTACCCCGAAGACTTCCTCGGCACGTCATCCTTGCCTTATGGTGTTCGTAGATGTCATTCAGCTTCTTTGTTGTTCATGGCGAGGAATCGGAAATGTTCCGGATTCGGTCTTTTCATGTCTTTGTCTTTGCAGCCGCTGCGTTGTAAAGTACTACAGACGGCGGAGAGAATGGCTGTGCCCCTCCCAACAAGAGTCTGGTTTTCTGTGGACATGCTGTTGCATACATAACGCAGCCACGCAGCCACGGCCAAGGGTCCAGCTTCAGGTTGTAGCTATTGAATATTAGCACCTCCGCTGGTGGGGGTACTTCTCAGCCAGCCTGAAGTGTGAACGTGCGGTCTCGGCATAGCTTGATAAGGCATCGTGCAACAAGAGGATATCTGGTCATGTCCCGAGAACCGATAGAGTGCCAAACTAGTGGCGCAAAGAGATGAGGGCGGGCGGCTTCATCCACATCGCTGGAAACTGCCCTTCAGCTATCGGCCCAAGACAACTTGGATACTTGCTCAGCTGGCTGGCTGCTGAGATTGGCGACATCTGTTGCAGTGATCGATGGCTGATAAAGGGATGCTGGTAACAATGACCAGGCGTTCAATGGACCCCGAATTTTCCACGTGACAGGAACGACATCACTCGCCGTGCTGACTGCCAACTCCGATGGGTGCGGCTGAAATCCTTCAGTCGCAACGACAGGTTCCTGCTGGAATTCTCCGGGTGCTCGCAGACTGGCGAAAGGTTTTCGAAAGAGAACATGGTTTGATACAGAACTTGATAAGTCGGATAGAGACGTTTGCCAGCCATCTAAACCCGTTGATATTGCCAGTAGTGAAGGCATCATCCATAGACCAATGTGGCAGTGGGGCCAATATGATAGTGCAGGCTGACATTCTGGCCATTTCCTGTTGATATCACATCTCTGACTCGAGACAAGATGTGTGCATTTGCCGCGAGGGCTATGTGGGCTAATAGCGATTATCGTGGCGGTCTGCCGTGATTCAGCTCTAAGGTACCTAGTGCCGTGCTGTAACTGATGCAGGCGAGAAAGACTTGGTGTACTCTGGCATATATGAGACGTACGAATAGATGGCGTGCGGCCTCGTGGGCCCAGTGGCCTTGGGTAAATGATAATACCATTGTGTCCTTTGGCGGTGGAGGTAGACGGGAACGTTGAAATCTTCGGTGCTTTGTGCAGTGTACTCCGTACGGGGCCGGAGGCGATGGGTTGTAGTGGAGGCTCTCGGCCTCGCACGATTTCTCAGGTGTAGTGCTGCACGGGGAGGACGGTGAGCGAGAAACAAAGAGACGGGTAGATGCCAAGCAGCAACGGTGCCGGCATCAACTCGGGATACGGTCCGGATTGTAGGATGTGGCACGGGTTGGACTGCGAGTTTGACAGGGCGGTGATGTCGATCCCTGAGTGGTCGGCACTGAGTATCCGCACATGCGGCTCCCAAGGACTCGGTGTGTGCGTGGGAGGTATTCGTAGCGGAATCAACAGCAAGTTCTAAGAAAAGAAGTGCGTTCCGTTTGGCGATGAAGGTTGAAAGGAAAGGAAGCGGGAGAGTAAACGGAAACAGCTTAGACAGGCCACGGGTGAAAATGACAGAGCGCCACCCCGGTAACGGCTCACCTGCTATCGGCCGCCATGGCTACCCGCGCCTGTTGATAATCAAAGCCCCAAAGTCCCAATTGGAAGGGTGAGGCTGGGCTTGCGTGTTCTCTGCTGATAGAGAGAATGAGGTGAGGAAGCAAGTCCGAGCCCAAGAACGATTCAAGCACTCAAGGACGCAAAAGGTCAAGATGGCGAGCCAGGAAACTACCAACTCAGGTAAGGAAGGAACCTTGGACCGCCGAAGAAGCGGTGCCTTCCACTTGGTCCCGGCAGCACCTAGCGTTATTTGTTTGGTAACAGCCCAGGGCAAGTACAAAGAGCCTTAGGTAAGGTAGTGTGTCCGAGGGCCCCACCTTTTGGGACGAGTTCCCCATCAGACAAGGGAAAGCACAGACCAGGACGAGGCTTCGGCTCAGGCACAGGCGCGGCGCTAAAGTAAAGTAAGCGGAGCCCGGTGGCCCGTCTCTTTCCATCCTTGTCAATCTTCGGCCGGCTGGCCCCTTCCTCACCCCTGATCCCGGCCCCACCCCCTGGGGGAGTCTGACAGCCACAACAACCACAACATGGAACCTCCCACACCCCTCCTCTTTCCCTTGTTCCTTGCTTCTTCTGCTTAGAGCAACTTCTATTGGCTCAATGTCTCTCGTAACCCGCAATAATTCTTACTTGCACCTTCCCCTTCAGCACACAGAGTTGTCCCTTGTCCTTGGCGAGTTGGTACGAACTTTGAAGTATCCGTTCGGATAGCCATGATGTCCTCACACTCCTCACTCCTCGGGCAGTCGTCCTTTCCTCAGGTTCCTGTTCCCCAAACCCCCAGACCACACACCCCCTTGTCCCTACCTACCTACCTACCTAATTGTTGCTCTTGCCGTATCCGGGCATCATGGCTTTCGGCGCTGAAAGTGCGTTGTAAGGTACCTTAGTTTTCCAGGTTTTTTCTCACTTCTCTTTCTTCCCCTCTAGCCTTTCTCTTCACGTTATTCTTCCGCGTCTGCTAAACTCCTTCGAGCCAAGCTGCCAATTTCCACTGCAGGCTTCTATACCCAGTCTCGCCTATACCTTGTCCCATTAAACACTGCATCGTCGCCCTTTCTTTTGATTTCCACTCCGAGAGCACAACGTGAGATTCCCAGTTATTGCTGCTTTTCCAAGCGCGCCTTTCTTTTGCATCACCCCCTCCTCTATCTAGGCTCTATTCCCCCTCCGATCCCTCGCTTCATCCACACACTTCAAACTAGTGATCCCAGCTTCAGCGTGGCGAGCACCGCGAAGATCTCCACCAAACAGAATCACGGCTGCTACCATAAGGTCGCTAGCACATCACATCATATCTCAATCGACGGGATCCCAGACACGCCCTCCTAGATAACCCGTGCAGACCAGGGCAGCGCCCCAGCGTCCGATTGTCGTCTTGCCCAGTTCTCCCAGCATCCAATTCCCAGAACCTTGGCTCGCCGTGCCTCATCCGCGCAACTGTAAACAGAAGATTACCATAGGTACCGTACCCATCCAGTCCGTCCACCCGCTTATACCGAGCAATTCTTGCAAATCCCGTCACCACGTTCCCCTCTCACGTCCCATCCCGTTCGCTCCCCTCGGCAACAGCACCTCGTGTATGGTAAAAAGAACGGTGTATCCGTCCGTACCGCTCGCCGTAGCTGTAGGGCATCCTCCGATTCCCATCCCACCCCCTTGCTCTGTCTTCTGCCTCTAGTTCATGCTCTAGCCAAAGCTTTTGGGTCTGGCTAGTAGGCAAGACTCTCCCGTTCTCTTTCTCGCTCAACCGTCCTACCAACTATTACCCACTCACTCTCCCCCTCTGCTGCCCACCACCTGCGCTCGCTCTGTCCGCCGGTCCCTCGCCTCCAAGACTGGCTCGTTGCGCTATCCGTCTGCACACCCCCTGGTTGTGTTGGCGAGGCTCATCGACGCTTTGCCCGATTGGTCTGGCCCTGTTTCTTGCCGCTCCTCATCCACCTCCTGCTGCTGTGTCTCTCACTCTCTTCAATAACCTCTTCAACCCTCCCTCGTCTTCGACCACTATTTGGCTTGCCTTCCCTTCTCTCATCCCTCGAGATCGTCCACCAGACTAACCCTCAAGGCACCCATCAGAGACCCGAGGTTGCTTGCACTGTCTTGTGCCTCCTCTTAGGCTTGACTCTCGCCTTCCGGTCCACATTCCTCGACTCGACTTTAATTCGACTCGATCCGACAACCCGGCGCCTTTGTTCATGGTTGCTTGAACATCTTTCATACGTTCGCTATCATCAGCCTCTGGTTCCACTCGGAAGCCTACACACTCGCTATCACTGCCCACCTGACCTCACACCTGGCTTGGTCACTTGCCCCGGCTTTGGCTTCATCGTCTGTTCAAGCTTACTTCGTTCGACCCGAGTTCGAACGCGGCAGCTCCCACTGCATTGCTCTTGTGTAACAAATAGAGGTGCGCAACCATCATGCTGTGCCAGTTCCACTCGGAGCAAGCTTGTGACTAACAATATCAAAGTAGCTCGAATCGTACCGCACTTGGTCGACGACTCTCCAACACCTCCCAGAAGCTACCACGCCCTTCATCAACACGATGGGTCTCGGTGGCTATTTCAAGGCTGAGAAGCCTGAAGCTTCTGGCCGTGGCAGCCCACCGCAGCCCGGCCGCGGCAACCAGGCTCAAGTCATGGAAAAGGACTCGAACAGAACGAGCACGAACGATATGGAACTCCAGCCACCTACTCCTCGCTACAACTCTCGCCCTCAGTCCATTTCCGGCAGATCGACGCACTCCAATGGCAGCTCCATGTTCCTCGACGACATCAAGCATGAGGTCATGGTCAACTACCTCTACCAGCAGCAATGCTCTCACCTCTGGGTCAGTGATGGATCCGGTGAGGTCGAGGGCGTTCTCTTGCGCAAGGCCAGGGGCCAGTACATGGCGTGCCCTCCGCAACTGGGCACCTCCCCCTTCGCTGAGGCTTGCTCAGCTCTCAACGTTCAGTGCGCCATGACGGTGAACTCGCGTGTCATCAAGACTTTCCTCCAGTGGTCGCCTGACGCCGTCGACGTCCCTCTGATGAACGGACTCCGAGTCCAGATTCTGCCCACCGTCGAGGACCTTCCCAGAGCGAGAAAGCATCAATTCGCTGCCTTCATCGCTGCTGAGGGCCTTCTCATTGTCTGGGATGACGATGCGCTCCACCTGGTTCAAAGAGCCAAGGCTATCGAGTCTGAGCTCATGGAGCTTGTCTGGAAAGCCGGCGCAGAAGAAGAGGAGGGTGACGAGAAGAAGGGCCCCAATGTCGGCGAGTACGAGATTGACGAGGAAAGCGGCCAGATCAAGCCCGAGAAGCGCCCCGTTCACCTCCTCAACACCTACCTTGTGTCCATCACCCTGGTTCTCGTTGTCGTTTCCCTCGGCGCTGCTTGGAGACAGCTTGCAATCGAAGTCTCTGTTGACGGAGACTACCTTCGTCTGGCTCTCGTCGCCCTCTTCCCGCTTCAGATCTTCTTCACCCTGTTCTTCGCCCAGGTCATCGTCGGTTGCTTGGCTCAGATCTTCGGACCTATTCGTCAGTTGACGATCAACTCCAAGTTCTACTCAGCTCGCCCCCCTCCAAGACTGCAGAGCTCTTTCCTGCCCCACGTTACCGTCCAGTGCCCTGTCTACAAGGAGGGTCTCGGTGGTGTCATTGTTCCTACCGTCAAGTCCATCAAGCAGGCCATGTCTACCTATGAACTCCAGGGTGGCTCTGCCAACATGTTCATGAACGACGACGGTCTCCAGTTGATTTCTGAGGAGGAGCGCCGCGCCCGCATCGAGTTCTACGCGGACAACAGCATTGGATGGGTTGCCCGCCCCAAGCACGGCGAGAATGGCTTTACCCGTAAGGGCAAGTTCAAGAAGGCATCCAACATGAACTTCGGTTTGATGATCTCCCTCAAGGTCGAAGAGAAGCTCCAGGCCATTAACCGCCCCAACGAGTGGACCCAGCACGATGAGGCACAGGCTTACGAGCAGGCTCTCAAGGAGGTTCTCGAGGACGATGGCCGTGCATGGGCTGACGGTAACATTCGTGTTGGCGACTACATTCTCATCATCGACTCTGACACCCAAGTTCCTGCCGATTGCTTCCTCGACGCCGTTTCCGAAATGGAGCAGTCCCCCGACGTCGGTATCATGCAATTCTCGTCCGGTGTCATGCAGGTTGTCCACACCTACTTCGAGAACGGTATTACTTTCTTCACCAACCTCATCTACAGCGCCATTCGGTACACTGTGTCCAACGGTGATGTTGCGCCTTTCGTCGGTCACAACGCCATTCTTCGCTGGAGCGCCATTCAGCAGGTCGGCTACTACGATGAGGATGGCTACGAAAAGTTCTGGTCTGAGTCTCACGTGTCTGAGGACTTTGACATGTCGCTTCGTCTCCAGTGCAAGGGCTACATCATTCGCTTAGCTGCTTGGGCTGGTGAAGGCTTCAAGGAAGGTGTGTCGCTTACTGTGTACGATGAGCTTGCCCGTTGGGAGAAGTACGCCTATGGCTGCAACGAGCTTCTCTTCCACCCCATCCGCACTTGGCTCTGGAGAGGTCCCTTCACCCCGCTGTTCCGCACCTTCTTGTTCAGCAACATTCGTTTCACCTCCAAGATTACCGTCATCTCGTACATTGGTACTTACTACGCTATCGGCGCCGCCTGGATCATGACCTCGGTCAACTACTTCCTCATGGGCTGGTACAACGGATACCTTGACAAGTACTATGTCGACTCGTGGCAGGTCTGGTTCTCCATCATCATTGTCTTCAATGGTCTCGGAAATGTCGCCCTCGCCATCATGCGTTACCGTTTGGGTGAGAAGAGCTTGTTGATGGCCTTCTTCGAGAACCTCAAGTGGACGTTCCTTCTTGCCATCTTCCTCGGTGGCCTCAGTCTCCACGTTAGTCAGGCTCTTTTGGCCCACATGTTCGAGATCGACATGACCTGGGGTTCGACCTCCAAGGAAGCCGAGTTCTCCAACTTCTTCATCGAGGTGCCCAAGGTTTTGAAGAAGGTAAGCTATTATATACCATCCTCCCTTGCTAATGGCAGGTGTTTGCTCCACATTCCAGTGGTGCTTATTCATGGCCATGCATTCCAATTTCCAATCCTTCGTATCCAATCTGAGCCGACGCTAACGTTCTGTGACTAGTTCAAATTCTCCATGCTCTTCTCCTGCATCTTCATCGCCGGCATGATCATCCTTGCCGTTGCCGACTTCGTCCCCCACGACTGGCGCATCACCGACTTCGTCGCCATCCTCCCCATGGCTACCGTTTCGGCCAGTCACTTGCTCCTGCCCATCGCCCTCAACCCTGCGCTCATGACCTTCTCGTGGTAGACAAAAAGAAATACCACGTCGGATATTTCAGCGCATCAATGCTATTTACTATTTTCATGAGCCGTACGAGGCGATAAACATTGTACAGTGGGCGTTTTCCCGCAACGGTATAGACATGGGACGGAGTTGCGCGGGGCTTTGATACCTAGATCCCAGCTTGAGCAGACCACGACATGATCAGTGGCGCTCTTGTTTTTTTTTTCTTCTTTTTTTTTCCTTTTCTTTCCATTTCATCAAAAGATATCATGCAGAGATATCTCTATCGTTTACATATAAAGCTTAATTATTATGACTATGAGGTGGCTCATCACGGAATCAAATGATTGGGGATATATAGGTTAGACCACAGGATAGGGCATGAGGTAGATGATGGTCACTAGACACACACGCACGCCCAAGTGTTGGCATATTATTCCACTAGCACAAACTTAGAGAAAATTGAGCCACATTCTTTATTCATCTCACTCTGTCTAATGTGTCGTGATACTAGGACTGCGTCCGCTCTTGAACCAAAACTCTTAGACCGCGCGATCTAGTGCTCGAGTACCGTGTATATTTTCTAGCTGTAGTCCCGAGTGACGAAAAACAGGCTTCTGTGACTTGGATTGGCGAGCAGGGCTACTTATCGTGGCTGGATAAGAATGAAGGAGATCTCTTCCTAGGTTATGACCCCAAGACCACACACATCACATAGTACGAGGCTAGATATTGCAAAAATTGAATCGAATCGAGTTTTCGTTCCATCGTTTCACAATAGCTATCTAGGGAACGAGGATGTCTTTCTCATGTCTAACGCAACAATCTTTGAGGGCAGCAGGAAGGAGCAAGATCAACCACATGAAAAAAACAACAAAAAAACATAGGAAAAGTAAGGAGAAAAAAAAAACCCATCCTGGATCCCATCTATATGCAGAACGCCTTCTAATCCCGTCTGAACACGGATGGGGGCAAAGAGGATCACGGCATCTCTACTGTTGCCTCATCCCTTCTATTCCCAAGATATCTCTTGAAAGCAAAAATCCCAACTTTTTTCCTCTCGTAGAAAAAGGAGGTGGACCTCGTCTGTATGTTCTGGTCATACTCTCTTTCAATCTTAAAAGCCAGCACCACAGAAAAAAAGAACAAGGTATCGCTCGTTATTAACCATCTTTTCGTGAGTCGTCGTAAAACCAACTTATTCCTCGTCGTCCGTGTCGGCGGGATGGGGCGTTCCCTTGGGGCTGTTGAGCCACTCAATATGTCTGAGACGACGACGGACCTCCTGCTCCTTGAGCTCCTTCTTGGTCTTCTTCTTCTTCTTTCTGGCGCGGAACTTCATTTCAGAATTATCCTCGGCACCCGAGTTGACGGCACTGTTGACGGCACTGTTGGCGACGGAGGAAACGGCGGTGGAGGCGATGGCGCTTCCGGGCACGCTGCTGTTGTCCTCAAAGGAGCCGAGGTTGATGGCGGCGTTGCCGCGGAGGGCGACGCGGCCGTCGTTGACGTGCCACTGCTCGGAGCACAGGGCGCCGACGAACTCCTCGTTATGGGAAATGAGGATGACACCGCCCTTGAACTCGCGAATGGCGACGGCGAGACCGCCGAGGGAGTCACGGTCCAAGAAGTTGGTCGGCTCGTCGAGAACCAGCAAGTGAGGGTTGTTCCACATGGCACCAGCAATGACAACCTTGACCTTCTGGCCACCGGACAGGGAGCCAATCTCGTTGTGGTTGGCAATCTCGGGGTCCAGGCCAAGGTCCTCAAAGTGCTTGGAAATGACAGTGGGCTGGAGCTCACGGTAACCGAGACCCTCGCGAGAGGCCTCGTGGTCGTCAAACTCCTGGATGAGCTTGTCGAAGCCCCACTCGATCATGGTCTCGCGGGACACCTGGGTGTTGTACTTGGGAAGGTATCCGCGCCATTTACTGCGTCGTGTCAGTCCGCGTGCCGTGCATTCGGGAGAAGGGGTGTATGCTTACATTTCGTACTGGAATGTCTTCTTGTACTTTTGACGACCGACGATAGTCTCAAGCTGACGAGCGGACTTGCCGTCCTTGAGGTCGATGAGCTTATCCATCTGCTCGCGATCCTTGCCGGAGAGCATACGGGTCTGCTTCATGTGGACCTCGCGATCGTCACCGTTGGCGTAACGCCACTGCAGGTACTGGTTGGGGGTCTTTTCAAGATGCATCTCGACGTGCTCGAGGGCGTGCTGCTTGATGTAACCGATACGCAAGTTGGGGTGCTTCTCGACCTTTCCGGTGCTGGGGATGACCTCGCCAGTGAGGATCTTGATGAGAGTGGACTTGCCGGCACCGTTGGGGCCAATAATGGCCACTCTGGACGAAAGAGTAAGCTGGCAAGTAACCTCGGCGAGAGAGGGCTTGGGGGCCTTGGGGTATTGGTATGAGACGTTGGACATGCGAATGATGGCACGGGTCAGGGACTTGACACCAGTCAAGATACCCGGAGGCGGGAACTTGAACTGAACCTGAGAAGCGGAGAGCGTGTAGTAGCTCTTTGCCTCGGGGCGGACCTTGACAAAGTTGGCCAGGTTGCCCTTGTAGCAGGCGAGCTTCTTGTTGGGCTCGTAGTGGTAGATATCCGTGGTGACGTTGTCGAGGAAACCGGAGTCGTGAGAAACAATCAAACTGGTGATGTCGGGGTGAGTCTTGAGGTAGTTCTCGAGCCAGGCAATGTTGGCAACATCCAAGTGGTTAGTAGGTTCGTCCAACAACAGGACATCCGCGCCTTTCAGCATGGCACGAGCCAAGGCCAACTTCATCTTCCATCCACCGGACAGGGAGCCGACCTTGTGCGACTGGCGCTCGTCAGGGCCACTGCCGAAGCCGAACTCGTCAAGAACCTCGACAACCTTGGAACGACCGCGAGCCGCGATCTCGTCGTCCTTGAGGACAAAGTCCAGAATGCTAATGTCGGCATCCTCACCCTGGTTGTGCTCGACGTAGATGGTACGAAGGACGTCCTGGGGAGGGAATCCCTCGAGCTTGCCGTTGGCGATACTGCGCATCAGCGTAGACTTGCCGGCACCGTTGCGACCACAGAGACCGTAACGGTGACCCTTGAGCAGTCTCAAGTTGGTGTGGGAAAGCAGCAGCATACCACCGTACGCCAGGGAGAAGTGGGCATTGACAATCTCCGTCTCGCCATCATCCTCCTTCTCGGGAACACCGAACTTGCGCTCGTCCTCATCGACGTAGTACTTTTGAACGCTATCGGCGATGGCGGTGTTGGAACCCGGGGCCAAGGCCTGCAGGTAAGGTGCGATACGTCCAGAGATGCGCTGAACGAAACGGTGGTTGACGTCCTCAGCAACCTGCTCGCAGATGTAAGGGCGAGCCACCTTGTAGATGTCGGAAGCCGCAAGGCCGCCGCTCTTCTTGATCTCGGCATCGAGGATCTTGCCGACGTCCTCGGCAGAGACACGCTCGATGACGTCCTTGTCGTCACCCATGGCCTTCTCAATGACATCCAAGGCTCTCTTAGCCAGCTCTCGGACCTCGGGAAGGGAGGCGCGGTCGTAGACACCCTTCACACCAGGCTGCAGCTTGGGCAGGAAGGTTCTGGCCTCGATCGGGTCGTGGACTAGCTTTGTCAAGTTCTCGACGACAACGACGGTCTGGCGAAGAACCTCCTGAGCGGTGGAGGGGGTGTTGAGGGAACGCTCCAGCAGGGGCGTCAAGAGAGCAAGGACGGGAGAGGTGACGATGGCGACAAAGGTCGTCATGGACAGGGCGTGGATGGCCTTGCGAAGAGTTTCGGTGGAGGGGTGGTGCATGGTCTCGATGAGGAGGGGAACGCGAGGAGCGACGTCGTCGTTGGAGAGGAGTCCGGTGAGGGCGGTCATAGTCTGGACAGACTGCTTCTCGACCTCGACCTTGAGGTCGTGCATGCCGCCCTCGACGATGGGGATGAGGCCAGCCAGCTTGGTTCCGATGGCCTCACGGAGGACATCCTGCTCTTCGGCCTGCTCCTGTGTAGAGCCGACAGTCTGCTTGGCCTTCTCGGCGATCTTCTGGAGCAGGAGGAGGGCAGCAGCAGTTCCCTGCCACTTTCCGGTCCTCTTGGACAGGTAGGTGTGAAGGACGGGCAACAGACCAGCAATGAGGGCCTCGGGGCTCAGGTTGTTGAAGAGAGCGTCCAGCGCATATTGGGCCGACTCGCGGACGACGGAGCCTTTGTCGGAAAGGGCATCGAGAGCGATAGGCACTATGCTGTTGTCCTGCACAAGGAAGACAACTTCGCTCAGGGGCGACTTGGGGGGCATTCGCTCAAAGAGAGCACCCAACAGGTTCTGAGCGCACTCGCGAAGCTGAGGGGACTTCTTGTTGGCGGCAGACTTCTTGATCTCGGCGAGAATGCCATATTGAGTAAGGCCTTGGTATCCGACCGTGTTGTTCAAGACTTCGCAAAGACCGTAGGCGGCATCGACTGAGGCGGCGGATGTGGTGGCAGTGAAGATCGAGGTCAGGAAGGCGGAAACCTCTTCTTGGGATGGCGGGGGAGGGGCATCGCCCTTGGCCACGACGGTCATGTTCGCTTGGTGTTGTTCCTGCTGCGATAAGGGCGGGGTTACAGGGTGAGGCATGGAAGCGACAACCAGCACTCGGAGAGAGGGGTCGGAGGGTCGGAAAAGAAGAGAAAGAAGAGAGAGGGAGGTCGAGGGAGAGAGAGCGCGCGCGAAAAAGGGACCTCACTTCTGCAATTTCGAAGGAGGAAAAACCGGAAGAGTTTCGCGGGGAAAAGAAAGATGCTCTCGTCTGTCCTCTCTCTCGTGGGACGGCGAGTTTGTGTTGGTGTAGGTCGTCAGCAACAAGTGTCCCTCCGTCGCAACACAGAATTTTTTTTTAGATTGGGCGCTGCAAGTCCGGGCGCAGTTTTTTTTTTTGTTTTTTCCCTCTTTGTTTCTTCATCCACCAGCAGAATCGCATCCTTGGCCCATGTGAAAAAAAAAAATTCAACTTTTGTATCCCGCCCCCTATCGGAGACGTCTCATTGGTTGTGCTGGCTTACTCATCTCCACCTTCGCCTCCAATCTCCGTAGCGATAAAAGAGTACGTACCGCGGGGCTCCGTACCTCATCTTTTTCGCTCCGCCTGCGAACCAGTCAAGGGCTCTTGATGCCCGAATTACCAATCCAACTACGCAACTCTTGTTGCTCGGCAGAGAAAAGGAATTCAAGGGGTCCAGCGGAAAATCGTTTATCTCTCCCCCCTTGAAGTTTTTGGATGATTCTCCTCAACAGATTGAATACTTCCGGGCGTGGTTGCTCCGGTGCCGGTGCCAAAACCCCGTTGCAGAAGCCCGGCCCACCCCGCGGTTGCGTCCCGCCTCAGCGTCAGCGCAAAAGACTCGGCTAAAAGGTCACTGTCCCTTCGTCTCGTTTCAAGAATCCAACAAATTCAAACTTGCGGCCGTGTTTGTGCACAGGAGCCTCTGATCAGCGAGTGTTCCAGCAGTCGAATAAAGGCTGCGTTGTTGCGCATTCTCTCATTTGTTCCCAAAGGTAACATGGAGGAGTTGCGCTCGCACTGCGTTATAATGGCAGGCCTCTTCCATCTACTTAGTAGATAGTCTGTAACACCGTTATGCTCTGCCTCACGGATACTCCACGCAGAAATGATTGCCTTCATGGCGATAAGCTGTGTGGAGATTGATGTGTGGCGTACAGGACGACCCAACAAACCTCTTCACATGTGGCAGCCATAACCAGCAAAGTTTCGACTGCAGCCGCTTAAGCTGAGGCCGCAGTGTCCGTTGCTCTTGGACTTGGCCTCCTCCGCCCCCAAAACTCTTCCCATTCGTACCGTAAACTAATTACCGCAAAAAATGTTCGAGACGAGTTCGACGTCATGTTTTATGGGGTGCACAAAACATGCAAGGCTCTCTGAGGTCGTCAGGCTGATCTAGGCCCATTCTAAAGTGTGATTTGATTTGCACATCGACTGTCTCGTACGCCGCAAGCCTTATCAAGATGCTGGAAATATCTGTCGAAGATTTTGTCCAAGGGCGCTCCAAGGGAAGTTGGTAATTGCATATCATTATTCTTTTCGATCTGTGATGAACATGGCCTCGTGATGGTTCCGTGAAGGTATTTCCTATGCTGAGGTGGTTAGCAAACTGGCCAGGCTGATGCTTGACACCGGCATGAGAGCATAAGTAGACCAGAGCACCCGTCGGACGAAGAAAGAAGCGTGGAAGCCTTATGATCGAGAGCCTGGAACGTTTCCACCCGTGGCGTTTGGATCACCGTCTGGGTCCCCGCCATAGATTGGTTTTGCTTCTCGCATCGGTCCCGCACATTCCTGTTGCCGGCTTTTGAACCTTGCCCAGCACATCGTTGGTCATGAACATCTAGCTGAGACATCATGTTTCTCTTTCCCGAAGAACGCTGGAGGATGGCGGTAACTCGTGCGAAATTGGGGATAGAGGAGCTTGCTTTTTGCACCCAGTCTCAGCTCATGGACGTTATTTCTGCTGAGAACAGGCGGACGGCAGATGGCTCCCTGCTTCATGTAAAAATCGAAATGTGACGTCGGGTTAGGTTTATCAAAGGAAGAAAACACGGCCACGAGCACCTGATATCGTCTGCCAATTTTCGTCAATGTTTCTACCATCAGTGGGTCATTCGGTATCGCATCTTGAGACTGAGGTGAGCCGTGAGGTGTAATGTAAGACGGGATGGACTCCATCGGATCCAAGCGGGAGATCTCCGGTGCCCAGGTACGGATAGGCTTACCTAAGACCCTTGAGGATGGCTATGAACCTCAGCAAAGTTGCAAACAAACGGATGGGAATTTTGGAGGAACTTAGGGGACGTCACTAAGACAGGGGCAGAGGTCCAAGCGTGGGGCGACCCGTGGACCGTGGACCACTAGGTACGAAGTAAGGTACGGGATACGTTCCTAGGTTGACCCAGATTCCCCCACTGTTTCAACCGGAAGCTCCCAACTCCAGGCGGGCACGGCCTGATCCCTTCTGCAGTCTGCACTCAGCAGCGTGGTTTACGAAAGGTTAAGCACGCCAGCACGCCGCCAGCACGCCGCCAGCACGCCAAAGGAATAAGCCGCGGTGCTGCGATTCTAAACCTTGGGGGAACAGACCTGACACCCCGTCCCCCCTCGTCCCGGTCCCTGCAAATTGTTTTGTCATTCTTCCAACCCTTCCCTTCTTGTCTTCACACGTCTTTGTCTGATCGTCTTGACCCGACACTGACATCACGTCGACTTCCGAGCTCGCCTATACTCTTCACTTCCCACCAGACCCCAATCTCGATTGACCGTATTCGAGTTGCTAGCACCGTCCCGTAGATAACCCAATCGTCTTCGACACGCATCTCAACTGCTTCGTTCCAAGACCTTGTACGGAAGCGTGTTGAGCAATGGTCCGCCAGTCGAACCGTGCTGCCACAACCAGTCACTGAACCGGACTGTTGCGCTCATCAGAGACAGATCGAGCCTCTATTGTTTATCATCTACCCAAGATCGAAGGCATTTGACTTCCTCTTGGGCGAAACCATAACCACAGCCGCGGACAGAACACGAACCATTCAATCTGTCCGCCATGGACCCCAGCAAAGAAGGACTCTTGGGCGACAAGTCCCGCCGCTCCTACGATGGAGAATCCGACGACGGCTCCGACATCGACGCCACCGACTACCTCGAGCGTAACGAAGAGAAGCAGGAGTCAAGGTTCCCCAAGCCCGCCTTCCTTTCCGCTAGGCCGAGGGGCTGCATTGCTGCTTTCAGAAGGCTTTTCCAAGGTCGCTCGAAGCTATGCCTGCTCATCACCGCCGTCGTCTTCATAATGTGGGTATTCATCAGCGCCGGAGGAGCCATCATGTACAAGAAGTTCAAGGGCGCGCCCCCAACCGGCATGTCACCGCCGTGGTACCCGACCCCAAAGGGTGGCATATCCAAGAATTGGGCCGAGAGCTACAAAAAGGCCGGAGAGATGGTTGCCAAGATGACGTTGCCCGAGAAGGTCAACATTACAACAGGAACTGGCTGGATGATGGGTCTCGCCGTCGGTACGACTGGCCCTGCCGTCCACGTCGGCTTCCCGCAGCTTCAATTACAAGATGGTCCCCTCGGAATCCGGTTTGCCGACAACGCGACCGCGTTTCCTGCCGGCGTCACTGTGGGCGCTACCTGGAACAAAGAATTGATGTATCAGCGAGGAAAGGCGCATGGACAAGAAGCCCGAGGCAAGGGCATCAATGTGCTCCTCGGACCCTGCGTTGGCCCCCTTGGTCGACTACCTGCCGGTGGTCGCAACTGGGAGGGCTTCGGCGCCGACCCCTACCTGTCGGGTATTGCCGCCGCCGAGACGATCAAGGGCATTCAGGAGGAGGGCGTCATGGCTACTATTAAGCACTTTGTCGCCAATGAGCAAGAGCATTTCCGCCAAAGCTGGGAATGGGGATTGCCCAATGCCATCTCTAGCAACATTGACGACCGAGCCATGCACGAGCTGTACGCATGGCCATTCCTCGATGCCGTCAAGGCTGGCGTCGCCAGTGTCATGTGCTCTTACAACCAGGTCAACAACTCGTACGCTTGCGACAACTCCAAGCTTCTCAACGGTATTCTGAAGGACGAGATGGGCTTCCAAGGGTTCGTAATGAGCGATTGGCTTGCACAACGTTCAGGCGTCGGCAGCGCTCTCGCAGGTTTGGATATGACGATGCCCGGTGATGGTCTATTCTGGCAGAATGGAAAATCTCTCTGGGGCCCCGAGCTTACTCGAGCCGTCCTCAATGGATCCGTTCCTGTCGAACGACTGGATGATATGGCTGTTCGTATCGTTGCCTCCTGGTACAAGCTAGGACAGGACGACAAGAAACTTTACCCGGATGAGCTTCCCAACTTTTCCTCCTGGACCAACGACAAGATGGGTACCCTCGCTCCCGGCAGCAAGACACCCCAACCAGAGTTCGAGGTCAACAAGTACGTTAATGTGCAAGGCAATCACTCTGATATTGCCCGCCGTGTTGCTGCCGAGGGCACAGTCCTGCTCAAGAATAAGGACGTGCTGCCAATCAGCAGAGACGGCTTCATCGATGCGAAGCGCAAACGCCACGAGGGCAAACTGAAGATTGGAATTTTTGGCGAGGACGCTGGCCCGGGTAACGGACCGAATTACTGCGCTGACCGCGGCTGCAATCAAGGAACACTGGGCTCGGGCTGGGGTAGCGGTGCGGTGGAATTTCCGTACCTCGTTACTCCTGTCGAAGCCTTGAAGAAGGGCTTCAAGTCCGACAAGGTTGAGCTATCCGAGTATCTCACAAACTCGCCCCCATCCCAGAAGGACCCATCCATCCTGCACAACCAGGATGTCTGCATTGTATTTGCCAACGCGGACTCGGGAGAAGGCTTCCTGGCGTGGGGAGGCATTGGCGGGGATCGAAACGATCTCAAGTTGCAGAAGGGAGGAGATGACCTGATCCTCCTGGTCGCCAATAACTGCGGCAAAGGTGAAGGCAATTCAGCAGGTGGTGACACCATCGTTGTTATTCATTCCGTCGGGCCCGTCGAAATGGAACGCTGGATCGACCACCCCGGCGTCAAGGCAGTCCTCTACGCGAACCTCCCGGGAGAAGAGAGTGGCAACGCGCTGGCAGACGTGATCTTTGGCGACGTCAACCCCAGTGGCAAGCTGCCGTACACGATTCCCAAGTCTTTGAAGGACTTTGGACCTGCCGGACAGATCTTGTACCTGCCCAACGGCGTGGTGCCCCAACAAGACTTTTCTGAAGGACTCTACATCGACTACCGACACTTTGACAAGAACAACATCGAACCCCGTTTCGAATTCGGATTCGGCCTGTCATACACGAGCTTCGAATTCTCCAACGTCGTTGTCGAGGGCGTCAAGGAGAAGAGCGCACTTCCATCGCCTCGTCCAGCGCCCGCTGCGGAGCCACCAAAGTTTAGCGACAAGATCCCCGACAAGAAGGTGGCGTTGTTCCCGGAAGGCTTCCGCAAGCTCGGGAAGTATGTATACCCATACTTGGATACCGTGGACGACATCTCCTCGGACCCGTACCCTTACCCAGACGGATATGAGGTGAAGCAGCCTCCATCCCAAGCCGGCGGCGAGGAGGGCGGTAACCCCGACCTGTGGGAGACATATGTCACCGTCAAGGCGGACGTTACCAATACTGGCGCCGTAGCCGGCAAGGTCGTCCCCCAATTGTACATGTCGTACCCAAAGAACGTGCACGGCGTGGACTTCCCCGTCAAGGTTCTTCGTGGATTTGACAAGTTCAACTTGGAAAAGGGCGAGAAGAAGACGGTCACATTCAACGTGACACGGCGCGACCTCAGCTACTGGGACGTGCGGCAACAGAATTGGGCGATGATTACGTTTGGGGAGTATTCGTTCCTTGTTGGCGAGAGCTCGAGACATTTGACGCAATTGGGCAGTTGGTAGTTGTTGTTGTATATTTTATTGGTTTCCGCTGGTTTGAAGCCATTGATGGTTATGAATTGAAGATTGTGAGAGAAAAACACACATGGGGGGGTTTGGTTTCTATTTTGGTGTTGTTCATGACTAGGCTACCTGGAGCCTCGCGAAGGTGACTGATCTATGCTGGTAGAATATGAATAGAGCTGCTTGATTACCATCACGGTTCAATTGAGCGCTACTTGACTTGACTATGTGTCTGTTCGTCGTGCATGAGTATGGTGGAAATCCCGAGAGCCGGCTCTTCATTTCGTCCACCATCAACACCACCCCAAGACTACACCAACATGGTCGGCATCCCCCTCTAAAAAGGCATGCTCATGCCTGCTCACCCTATCGCACCCCTACCAGGCTTCCTCGCCGCCGGCCCGCCAATCTTTCTCCTCGGCGATGGCACGATGACTACGTACCGTAATGATAAAGTCTGCAACTCGAATACCTTTCCTGCTCTTAATCTCAACGACGGTATCATCAATGTGCTGGGTGATTTGAAGCCTAGAGCTGATGATGGGCGGGGTTGAAAAGTTTCCGGAGACCTGTAGAGGGTGTTAGGTGTGAGTGTGAGATGGTTGGTGGCGGGTATAAGGTGTCTTTTGTCAACATCAGTAAGTGCTGTTTGTTCAAGGTTCTGGGTTTCGTTGGAAGGTATCGGGCATGCTATGAATCGAGATAGATTATATCGTGATCAGTTGGAATGGGTACTTGGGCTGTCGTGGCGGGATTTCAGGGTGCCATGAGATGCCGTGGAGTTGTAAGCCTAGAAGATGGTGGCCTAAAGGAGATTCCCCAAAAATGTTTGATACCAAGTGTGACATCTACAAATGAGATAGATGGCGCGGGGGAGTGGGTGATGTCCTTGGGCCGTGGTTCGACAATGATGATTCTCTTCCACTGGCGAAAGCCATAGTCAAGGACAAGGCAGAGTTGGAGGCCACCTCCGGAGATAGGGATGGAGTTGCATGGTGGCGAAAGTGGAAGTAGGCGTTTGTGTTGAGATCGGACCGATCCTGAGACTACACCCATCAGGTGAGAGGTCGTCTCGAGTAGGTACCAGAAGAATATGTTTCTCGATGTACCACGCTTCCCAAGCAAGCGTGTGCCGAATGGCGCATGATGAATGAACTGGTGGCCACTGAGATAGTGTCATTCAGGCAACAGCAGCGTGTGCTTGGTTCAAAGTATTCCAGGCAGCCGTTTGTCGATGCAATCTAGGAGCGTTCGCATGTTACTGACTTTCTATGATGTCAGTGAGGATATATTGAAACTAGCGGAGTTCACGGAGTGTGGTCAGCAGGCTCCCGGCAACGTGGACGTGGAAGAGGGCCCAACCCGTGAGACAGTAAGCGGAGGCCACCGGGCTCGGGGACCTCGATTCATCTCTTTTCGATAAAAGATGTGTGACACAGTGAGTCCCAGGGAGTTGTTACCCGATGCAGTCAGCAGCAGAGAAACGATTGGAAAGAGTGAGAAACACGTGATCGGCTATGCGGTATGTAAGCTCAACCTCACAAATCTCACCAACGAGCTGTCTGCCCGGGGAGTGGGGGCTGCAATGCAAGGTGGTTCTGATCGCAGTCAACTCTTGTCTAGGCTGGTACCTACCTTGCATCACGTGCTATCACCTTGGGCGGTTCTATAATTTCACTCTGGCTTACAGAGCAGAGTGCAGCATGTTGACGGCTGACATATTGTCGGCCGCCGTAGGGAAGTGACGTCTCAGCGTGAGTAATTGGGTACGATGATGCGCCCGACCAAAGACCATTTGGCTATACCAGCAAGTACTCGTCGTAGTGGACTCCACTGCGAGTGCACCAGAGTCCGAGGTTTTGATCGCAGTGTACTCGGTGAGGTGCGGCGTGGGGGTGGTGAATTTGAGGTGAGGTGGAAGTGGGAGGGGGGGAAGGTTCCATTTGGAATGATCTATGGATATTCAGGAATAGGACTCTCGCCTCCGCTCCGGCTCCGGCGGAGTTCACGACGGCAAGTGCACAGGTTAGATGTCCAGGGGAGGAGATGCACGAGCGGGTGCAAGGCACTGCTTCCAACCTTGCATTCCAGACATGCTAGAAGCTGCCAAAGAAGGAGCAATAACTCGAGACACATAGGTTGGCTCCCTCCATGAAAGATGATTCCGTATTAGGAAAGAAAGGTCGAGAGGGTCCTCCTTCCTCCTTCCGCCGTCTCGTCGGATTGTCAGGACCCGGATGGCTGAGGAAGGAGCGATGGGGCAAGCCACATCCGCAGCGAATCACGGCCCTTGCTTCCTCCTTTCTCTGGATTTACATTGGTCAATAATCCACCCTTGAGCCTATAAACTGGGCCACTCGTATTAAGCTGTGGCGCAGTTGCGAGCCCGTGCTGTCAGATCACCGTGTGACGTTTCTCAGTCCACCGGTCTTCTTGTTCTCTTCTCCCCAACTTCCACGCTTCATCCCGTCCTCTCATCCCAACTTGTACTAGTCGCCGCGCTTGTTTCCGCTCTACCGCGCGAGTCTACCGCTACCGGCCTTGTCCGACATTCCGAGCCGTAACACAGCAAACCAAATGCTTCGCATCGCGCTTATAATCCTTCCTTCCTGGGCCGTGGACGGCGCTTCCGGTATCTTTGCTCTTCCGGCGCTTGACTTGTCGTGAAGTGCTCCTCCGGGGCATAGAGCATTCGCGAGTCTGCCTCGCCAAAAATCGAACACGGGCTTCTTCATGGCTATTCTCATACCTTTGGATGCTTTTCGCTCGGCGCTTGGAATCCTGTATCGGATGGGGCAAATTCCTTCCGATGGACCATCCTTTGATACGTGATCGACCAGACGGGTTTCCTTGCGGCTGCAGTGTGTCGATCGATCTGCTCAGATAGGGCCAGGTCTTACAGCTACTCCCAGCCTCAACTTCAGCAGCCCATTGTTGACTTCCAGAAGAAACCCCTCGGTCCATCATCATTGGCCCACAACCCTAGCAGGCGGGAACTTTGGGAGCCGAGGCACGGGCTTAGCCATGCCCCAAAGTCTAGAACCAGAGTCACTCACAACGGACCCAGACCGGAGCCAAGAGCCCCTACACATGGACGAAATTTCGAGCGGCGGGGCAGCTGAGTTGCAGACCAACCAACCCGCGGATAAAGCAACCTGGTTGACATTCAGCCCTATGGAATCATCCCCGCATCTACGACTTACTCCAACGTGGTTCATGTCTGGGATACCCAAACATCACGCGAGCTATGCAAGGTCGAGACAGAGCTTGGTTCACGCTTGCAGATAGCTCGACTCTTTTTGACTCTCTTGCAGAGTTCTTCTACATTCGCGTCCACCTGCATCTAAAGTTCCTTGCATACATACTTCCGCTCCGTGCCCGGTCTCGATGCTATTTCGTACCCCCAACCTCTACTCCGTTGGCACCACGGCGGAACGCCAGACCCGCTCGTCACTCTACAATTCATTGTCGTATCTGCACGCCTGTTGCAAACGGTCCCTTCCAGTCTTATTGGTCTATTGGCGCGAATCGACAAGCCTCCACCAAACAAGCTAATAGACCTCCGTCGGATTGCCAAACTGAGCCTCCCAGCCTGGTCAGCGACAATGCCTTCTTCTGAGTCTGGTCATCCTTCGCCATAGTCAAAGCGTTCGCTATATGCAATCTTCACCTGATGATAGACCGGGGACGCCCGATCAATCACGAGCCGGGACTGGCGTGGGGTGCGTAACCATTAGTCCATGCCATACGATCTGTCCTCCACTAAAATCTGACGTTGCCTTTCTTGGGACCCTGCCATCCTCCCCTCGTTGACCGCCTGCCCCAACACCCTATGAGCTGTCTCTCATCGTTGACACCATGCCTGGTAGGGCTGCAGCTACGACCTCTGCGCAGTCTCGTCCCACCCCAGAAGCATGCATGTCTAGGCTGTCCCGGCTTCTGGGGTCGGTCTATCGCGATTCCCGTCGTCATCGACAAGGGTGGTGAGCTCTCCTGGGAGCTCGAGACAAAAATACGTCTGCTCTGTCAGCAGTTTTACTCATCGGCACCTGTATGCGATGTGACCAATCACTGACCTCAACCTCGCTTCTTCGCCCATCACACTGCATACCGTCCCCTCCTCGCAAGCATCCAAGTCTTGGGAGAAAGAGTCACTAGAAGTCTCAAGCATGCTCTTCAACCAGACCTGCAGCATAGCCGGTCTCCTGGGAACGGGTGAGGCTTCTGGTCAGAAGCACAGTGACCACCCGTTCTGCAGTCCCCGGTCATGGTACACCCATTCCTTGGTCTGTCTTTTTGGCGGACGCCCCTCTGAAGTGGTTACCGTAACCCCTGACGTCCTTTCTGGTGCCTTCATCAGCCTCAGCCTCAGCTCCGGGCTACATCTCCCTCCATGTGGATGCTTCCTACCCGTTTAAAGTTCAAACGTTTGACTATTGCCGGAGCGGTGCCCGGCATTGACGTCGTGGCTGGGCAAGCCCATATCGTTATGATACACCATCATATGCTGCCACTTTTGGCTGCAATCTTCTCCTTCTGGCTCTGGGAGAACGAATCTTGACCATACAAAACCATCCTGTCGTTTCATATACCCGACACAGAAGCAACTCTCCTCGGTGTTACTCAATACCAAGCTTTTCTGACGGCCTTTGCCGACTGTCGAGGCATCGCAAACTCACATCATCTCTCATCTCGTGATACGCCGTCTCCGGTTCGACTGCTGCGGATCTCAGTCAAGTACATACTCAACGGCTATCTTGGGCCATTGAGCTCTGCCGACGTCATTGCAACAGACATACATATCCAGTTGGAGGGTGTCTGATTGCCTCGATCGACCCATCTGCTCGGTTCGGAGATTCTACCCCGAAGTGGATATCTATCGTGATGAGCATCAAGCTCGAAGTCGAGGAGCAGGATATATCACTAGCTTCCCCCGATCCGAATCTGCCACTTTCCTTTGACCACGGCCACACGAACATCACACAGCTTGAAGATCAAATAGACTCGGATACCCAGTACACAGTCGAGGATATCCTTGTCGCCTTTGCGCCGCCATCAGTCAGTCAGGAGTCTCATCCTTCCCGCAGACCGTCATCAACCATGTCTTCGTCGCGTTCCGGCCGCTCGGGAGGGTCATCGAGCCACCATCGTAGCTCCAAGAGTAGCAAGAAACCAAGGGCGGTTCAAGTTAGTCACGGTCTCCTCTTTGTATTACCTCCCCTTCCCCTGCAAGGACATGCCACCCACTAGATCTCGGTCCTCTCTCGTTCCATTTCACGTTCAAGATTCCACTGATATACCTGATCCTTCCTTCTTCGTCGGTCATCATACTGACTTTTGACCATCTACAGCGCTCAATCCAACAACTCATCGAGTCCCTAGAGACGCACAGGGTCAACACCCTCACAGAGCTCTGTCGCATTGAGCGTGTGGCGGCCACCTGCGAGAACGAAGAAGACGCCCTAGCCTTCCAGGGCCCCATGACAGCCGCCTGGGACTACTACGTCAACAGCAACCAGTTCCTGACGGAGCTCCGTGGCCTGACGCGGAGCTATCCCCTCTGCAGCGACCTCCTCTACGATGCTCACGTGCGCGTGCGCAACGATCCCAACTCGAACAAGAGCTGGAACCTGGCGTGGTTGTGTCTGGTCAAGATACAGGAAGAGTGAGTGATGCCCCACCTCCCAATCACCAAGACATGTCTTGAAAGATCAACGCTGACATTGGTATTCTTTGCGATTGTAGTGACCTTGTATCCGGATACGCAGCCCTGGAGGCCACGAAGCCCGAGATGTGGGGAGGTCGCGAGCCGTCTACCGACGAGGCGGCCCAGCTCGGCGCCTGCTTCGAGTATGAATGGAACAAGGCCGTCGAAACGATGCTACGGCACTGGTCCGTTCCCCCAACATGGTTTTAACCTGGTTCTGGGGACTCGCGATCATGATGAGCCGGCTGACATGAGCGTGAGTATCAAGGAGATGTAGAGGAGAGATCCTGCAAGAGCACGATTACGACACACATCTTACGGGGTAGAATGTGGTTTGCTTGACATTTTGAACATGAGCGAGCGAGGGCAAGAGATTTTCTGTTTCGGGGCATAGCATTAGCATTTGGGGGGGGGGCATTGGGAAGAAGCATCGTCATCGGCATCGTCATACACCACTCCGTCTCGCGACAAAGGTTGGATTTTTTCATGGCATTTTTTTTTCTGGCTCTCTGAGTTGTATTCAATCCTCCTGGAAGAGGTGAAGAAAATCAGATCATTGCAGTTACAGAGGGCTTCTGGCAAGCCCGAGGGATGTCTCATCTCTACTTTGGTTAGAAGCATCAAAATATGTGTCTATTCATATTAAAAGACATAAACCTCATCAAGTTGTTTCATTCTAAGCTCGACTTCATCATCATCGTCATGAAATGAAGCCACTGTTCTCCACGTTCAACCGCGAAGGTGACACAGGCGACGGCCTCAACCCCAGAAACGAAGCATCGCCAACGCGTACCAGCCAAGCCCCAATAGGCATGGAACCATTCGACCAGAAAGATTATACCGACATAACAAAGTACAAACCCAAGATTTAGAACATTCCAGAACCATTGAAAACGCTTAGCAAGCAAGGGACAGGAAACCCTCTTCAAAAGTTCCCGCGTGTCAAATGCACAGCGCCGAATATGGGTGGCGAGGTTTTTGCCGGCGCCAACTATTACGCCGGTCCGCCGACGGAGTAAGATATCATCATCCAACCAAGGTGGGTTTACCAGATGTAGCTGCCTGCCTGCCCATCTCATCCTCTCCACGACGCTTTAGGAGTTGCTGAGAATATCTACTGCGAGTGATGTAGTAGTCGGTACAATGCGGGCGTTGACATGCAGCCATCTTGAACATGGCGATGCTCGTAAAAGGCTAGTTGTGTTGCAGATTACCCAAGAATCGCGAATCGCGTATGCGTATGCGTATGCAGGCCCAGGTGTTCAAAGACCAAATCAAAGCTTGAGATTTACGAGTCTGGGCCCGGTATTGGCCTCTTAAATCTATACCGTGTAGCTGTCTGCCTCTTCTTCTTCCAGAGGGTGAGCTGGTTCCACCCTTTTCTATTGATGCAAATATATCCGCTTTGAACCAGGCATTTCCGACCTTTTTTTTCTTTTCCAATGCTATGATTATCCGAAACATTTTTCGACCGTGTTACAAACATGAACCTAGCGGGTTGACATGTGTGTTGCTCTTCGCGGCAAGAGATTGGTACACTACACTGGCTCATGGCTCATTTTCGCCGTCAGTGCCATCTTCCTCGCCAACCCAGTCGTCACTCTCGAGACCGCGGTTGCGGATGGCAAGGGACCCAACCCATCCCAAGAGGGCAATGCCGCCAAATGTGCCCCAGACCAGGGCCTCACCCTTGGGATGGACACGCGTGGATAGCGTGAAAAGGGAACCAGAGACGAACGGCCCAAAGCTGCGGCCCGCGGCGGATAGCGTCTGAGCGATGCCGTTCAATGTTCCCAAAGTAGCATGATTCGGTGCGCAGTTTGTAATCTGAAGCCATCATTAGCAAAAATTCATAGAGTTCAGTCATCATTGGATAACTTACCAAGAGCATGACGCTGGACAGTCCGCCCACGGCGCAGATGTTCTTGAGGATGAGGATGACGCCCAGTTCCGCGTACAGCCAAGCCGGACCGCTGCCGATGCCGAACATCGGCTCGTCGTCCAAGTAGGGAATCCAGGGCATCAGGGCCATGCTGATAGCCAATCCCAGCAGGGCAATGCGGTAGGTGCCCAGATTTCCCAGCCGTGTCTTCAAGTGCTGGAAGAGGAAGGCTTGAAAGACGATGGTGGCCACTCCGGCCAGACTAAGACTGATACCAATCTTACTTGGCGGGAGACCGCGTCCTGTTGGAGGGTTGGCGTCGGCGAAGATTGGGTACAAGCTGTTGAAGGAGATGTTGGACAGCTGGAATACTAGGTAGGTTAATAGTACGAGAACCGTATTGCGATTCAAAAGTTGACGCCATGTCGCTAGGTCGCCCGGGAGCTTAGCGTCATCGTCGGCATGGGCATCGTTCTCGGATGCATGCTGAAGTAACCCTTGATCCTCCCCTGCCTCGTCCTCGTCATCATCTTCTTCTTCGTCGTCGTCGTCGGTGCTGACCACGGCTTGTGATCCGCGGCGAGGCCAGCGTGTGGCCCACGAACCTCTGCGCGGTTGCGTTTCTCGCGAGACCCAGGACCAAGCCTTGCGCGCCCAAGCAGGAATCCATGCTGCTGCGTGGTCTGGCTCCAACGTTTCCAGTGTCTCTTCGAACCAGATTGCGACGACAATCACGCTGATGAATAACAGCCCTGCGCTCAGTAAGTTGGGCGCAAGATATGGGTACCGCTTTCCCATGGTACCAACCAGTAACCCGCCCAGGGCCGGACCCGTAATGCCGCCTAGGGAGTAGATAACGGGAAGCCACGTAAAGGCCCGACTTTGGTTGGAGCGGTCCGTCACTTCTCCCAGAACGGTGGGAACAACGGCAGCATTGCCATTGAGCATACCCATGGCCACATGAACGACTACGATCTGCCAGTAGGTCCTGCAGAACCCGAAGCCCACAAAACAGCCTGCTAACATGAAGGTACCCAGGACCATGGTTGGTTTCCTACCCACGACGTCTGACAGATAACCCCATAGTAAGTTCGTTGATAGCTGAGCGAGCGCAAATGCCGAGGCAAGGATTCCAACGTATAGGCCCGTCTGAGAGTCTGGTATATCGGAGAAGGACTCTACCATCTGAGGCAGGTAAGGGCCGATGGAGTTTAATGCTGTCTGCTCGCTCAGAGAGAGGAAGGCAAGCAAAGCAAGCTGCTTGACGGGCAGAGGAGTCTGCCGGTGGTCGTCGTCTGATCCATCGGAATCATCGTCGGAATGTGGGAAAAGCTCTGCGGATGATTGCTCGCGGGGTGTCTTGGGAGGTGGTGTCGGAAAGGTGTGATATCGGTGAGTAGATTGGCGTCGCATCGTGGTCCTCCGGCTGGATTCGATATTCCCTAGGGTTGGGATGGGAGCGCCTGCGTGAAAGGAGCCGGACGGTACTGTCCGGGACACAGCAGCTGCGCGAGCAATGTTGTTACTGTTGGTGGTGCGAGGCATGTTGGGAGCTGCGGCAATTGAGGCGCAGGGCCTGATGCAGAGGTTGACCAGTTGCAGCTACACGGGTTCTTGCAGAACTCAGCGGTGACGTCGTCGAGATCGGTCACGGTTTACTGGTACGGGGCTCGGTGGCAAGTGGTCGGAGATGGGTTCGGTGGTGAGCTGCTCGTTCGGGTGTAGCTGCTGGGCCCGGGCTACCCCGCTGCCAGGGTCTCACGGAGATGGAATGCAGAATCGCAGCCTCCAGCGCATGGTCTCGAGCTGGCTGTAGATGCGAGGAGGCGATGTGGTTCGGGAGGAGCACAGGACAATTGACGAGGCGGGCACACTGGGGAGGGCGAAGATGTGCGTCTCGCAATGTCCTGGGCTGGGAGGAGGGGAGGGGAGGATGAGAGGAGGAGGAGTCGAAGGTCGCAACGGGCGGAGGAGGAGGGATGCGCGGATGGTGTTGCGACGCAATGAAGTAAGGCAATTAATTAAGCGGGTGGTTGAAGAAAGGTGCTTGGTGCTGCAGGTCGGCGGAAGGATATCGGCGGGAATTACCTTAGCTTTCGGCTGGATGCGACGTAAGAACCCCAGAAGAGCAAGCGAAGACGGGTGCAAAAGACGAGAGGTCCAATGGAATTGAAGCACAGACATGGGTGACCTCATTTTTCATCCTCTTTTTTTCTTTCCTTCCTTTCCCTTTGCCTTCGGTCCTTCCCTCTGCTTTTTCAGGTCGCCGCTTGGGGTGGGTACCCACGTACCTCACTGGGTGGCAGTGGGTGCTCCGTGCTCGCGGCTGGATGTGGCTCGTGCATCGACCGAAATGGAGGTGGCAGGCGGAAAGTTTGTCATCGCCTGCCACCAGGGTCACCAGTTAAGCTTTCCGCACTGACAGACACCACTCGCACTAACAGCCAATCAACGCACCAAGAGATTGGTGGCAGGCACGCCGCACGAGGCATCGCACTTGCGCTTTCTTCTTCAATCACGCGCAGATGATGACGCCCACCCTCCAAATCACCACTTTGTCATTGGCCGAAGCCATCTGATCTCTCATCTCTCACCTGGCCTTGATCGTCCCAGATCTTCCCAGATCTTCCCTCCCACGCACGCGGTACCTTACCTTTACTTCCAACCCAAAATGCAAAATCCAAACGGCCACTAATAAAACCCTGGCGCATGGTCTGTTCTTTTTTGCTTTGCTGTCACATTTTACACGTGTGCTATCTATCTACTCGGCATCTCCAACCGTTCGTCTCTTTCACGGCATCCAATCGTTTGACTCAATACAGCCGGGAATCCGCACCAACACAGTACCTTACTGTACCTTACCAGCTAAAGTAGCGGCAGCATCTCCCAGAGACTGCCCTGTGATCAACATGTGTCGGCACCAGGCCATATCTTTCCGAGACCGCATCGACCGCTGCAGCGAGACATCTGACTATGGCTCAGAAAACCTCCGATGCTAGCTTCACGCAGGGTCCTGTCGTGTGCCCTTCTAGACCAGCGACGAGGCGCCCGGAGGACCCTGCACTTGACGTTACAAACAAAGAAGAGCGATGACGAAGACTGAAAGTCATGCGTGGCTGCTGGGAGCTGGTGGGCGGTGCCAGCAAATCTCTCCTTGATCTCGTGTCAAGACCCTGGATAACATGAGACTGAATCTTGCGACATATTCCTCTGGGGGTTCTCAAAGAGCTAGACAATAAGAAAAGAGACAACTACGGCACACCGAACAACCTGATGAGCCGAGAAGATGTCGCCTTTTTGATTCTCACTATGTATCAACAGACCTGCGGATGACCAATACCATGATATATTTAGACGGACGCGATTCACCATCTCGGTGTCAGTCACCGACCGACAGCTCCCAATACCGAGTTCATACGAAAGCAACACCTTGTACCCTTGTCTTGCTTGCCCTTTCCCTCATGTCATTGGAAGATCCTTCGCCCAGGCACCTTACGGAGAGTTCCATGACAGATTGACACCCGGAGTGCCCCGCAGCCCCGGATTCGGATGCTACGAAAGCCGCATGCCCGGCTGCAACCAAATGCGTACCTGTCTTGGGCCGCATTGAACCGGGCCTCGGGGGTGTGGCATCTTGACAAGATTTCCAGGAGGACGGTATACCCTCGGCCCCCACGGATCGCACATCATTGTCACGACTGAGAACAGCTTGGGATCGTTTTGTACCGACCTGCCGAGACAAGCCCGTAACACACGGTGCTTTGGGAGTTAGCATCGTCCTTCGGGTTCCTCAGCATTTTCAGCCTGGACTTCCGAGTACTAACTGCCACTAGGTCATCTTCACGCTGTGTCAAACATGACCATATGTCTCCAGTCAAGTTCCCAAACTGAAGCATCCCTGGAGGGTGCCCTGGGGACGGATCGACTTGTACTTGCAAACCTCCAAGCGACAGCCATGTTTGTCTTCGCTTCTGATCATGTCCCTCCCTGCCCTGACAAGGCACCCTCGAGAGCATGGGGATTCAACCCCAACGCCAAGGCTCGCGACGAACGATACCTTGATGTCTCGGTCATAGTTGAGCCGAATCACCTATCCCCTGAGAGGTTCGCACGCATCTCATGGACAAGGCTTACATGGGTGCTCCAGTCAGGTGTCTGAAACCGTTGCGAAGTCGGCCAGCGTGTGATACCGAACTCTCAATTCTCGAAAGTAAGCTTAGGTCACAAGTCATTGCAGTTCATAAGACAGCAGCTTTGAGGGGCCAAGGTTTGTTCATTCAGGTTCAATTTTTTTTTTCTTTTCATTCAGCATTATATCATAAACTTCATACGAAGACGCGCAAGAACTCCACCAGCGCCATCATAGCCATGGCCTGGCCATACGGCATGCTCGTCCTTGGGATATCCTTGTAATGCTGCAAATCGTGGCCCATACCCGTGCCGAACGACGTGTTGAGCAGCTCGCCCTCGGGGCTAATATTTTCCAAAATCGCATTAATCGCCTTGACGGCGACGGCCTCGTACTCCTTTCCAATGTACTTTTTCCGTTGCGCCTTGAGGATACCGTAGGCGAAACCGGCCGTGGCGCTCGCCTCGACGTAGGAACCCTCGGACTCGGGCACGTCGAGCAGCGTCCTCCACAGGCCATTCTCAACTTGCAGCGGCACGAGGGCGGCGCACTGCGCTTCGAGGGTGTTGATGAGGTGTGAGCGGAGGGCGTCATCGCCCGTGAGGTTGAGCAGCTCGATGAATTCCGGGATGACAATGGTGAGCCAGCTGTTGCCGCGGGCCCAGCGGGCGCGGGCGAAATTGTGGCCTCCCTCGTGGAAGGTCCAGCCGTGGAAGAAGAGACCGGTGGGCGCGTCGAAGAGGTACTGCAGGTGGAGGAGGAACTGGCGCTTGGCCTCCTCGACGTAGTGGGGCCGGTTGAGGACGAGGCCGATCTTGGCGAGGGGCAGGACGGTCATCATGAGGGTGTCGTCCCAGAGCTGCTGGTCGTTGACCTCGAGGTAGGTGATGTGCTGCATGCCGCCGTACTTTGTGCGGGGGAGGTCGTGGTAGGCCCACTCGGCCCAGGAGTCGAGCCAGGGGAGGTAGGTTTCGTTCTTGGTCTTTTCGTAGACGTAGGCGAGGGTGAGGAAGACGGCCATGGTGTTGATGTTTTTGCCCTTGTGCCCTTCCTCGAAGCGGTCGCGGAACCAGTCTTCGATGATTTTGAGGTCGGCCGCGTCGCCGTTGAGCTCGTAGTACTTCCAGATGCCGTACAGGCCGATGCCGTGGGTCCATTCCCAGTCGCCCCAGCCCTTTGTGTCGATGACGCGGCCGTTTTCGAGCGTCATGAGGAATTCACCTGTGGTGTCCTTGATGTTGACCATGTCGTGGATCAGCTGCTTCACCTGCTTGTGGATGTCGGCCCGCTTGACGCCATGGAGCTCGGTGATTCCGGCAGGCATTTTGGCGGTATTCTTTTTTTGTGTATTTTGTGAGGTTTGATTATGGTGTTGTCTGGACCCTTTTGGCGTCTATGTTCGTAATCAGCCTTGAGAGGTCCAATTCTGGCCGGTGATGTGAGGCCGTAGCCATCTCGCTTGCCATGGCATCGAATTCGAAAGAGTCGAAAGAGTCGAATTCGTGTCGATTGGTGACGCAAAAGCACTATCTACAATGACGGGAGATGAGACTAACCTTTTTCTCAAAAAGTCGTGCGGCACAGATAGCATGTGACTTTTGCGACAGTTCTGGGAAAGGGGTATCTAGGTATGGACAGATTACGGCACAAGACGCCAAGGCACGTGAGACAGAAGTTTATCGACAAAAACGTCAGACTTCGGGGGAAAAGGGTACGCTTCGGGACACGAAATTTGGGTGCGGAATCCTTTATGAAGGGAGGGCTCCGGCGAAATATGCTTGGTGGGAAAAACGAGGGGTTCTGGGAGGGAGGATGGAGGGGAAAGTTGTGCTCGGAGTGATGGTGGCCGAGGACCAAGGCCCCAAAGATATTCTTCCAAGACGCGCTTTCCAGTAGATGGGTAAAAGGATCATACAGTTCGGACTTAGGTAAGTAAGGCAAGGTGTGAATAACTGAGGCAAGAGCCTTTCTCTGCGCTCCTGGACGACGACTGCGGAATCGACGTTGGTGGTTGGTCGGGAGGGCCCGACTGGACCCCACTTTAGATGGGACGTCACCGGGGGTGCTCCGCTCGCTGCTCGGGCCCTCCTCCCCCGCGCCCCGGGCTTCTTACCCCGCGCCGGTGGAGAAGGTTTCCCCGATTTTTCTTTTCCATTCCCGTCCTTCTTCCCGGTCTTCGTGGGCCTCCTTTCTTACTATTCCTCTTCTCCTCGGTCTCTGACTGGTCTGTCACTATTGTCTAATTGTGTTTCCAAGACCGCTATCTGGATCATCCCTGTTCTTCTCCCCCAAATATCCTGCGCCTCTTACGAGGTTTCGAGTCTTCGACGCCGAACCCGCCGCTGGCGCCCCGGCTTTTTTTGTGTTTAGCCGTCCGGGGTCTGTGTTTTGGGGAAGTCATCTCCGCACACTCTCCGCAATCCCTTCCGCACTGGATCGTTGGGGGAAAATCTGGGCGAACAAAAGCTGGAGGGCCTAGGGGAGGAGATTTGAGGGGAGCCACGCATCGTTTTCTGCCCTAGGCAACCAGGCCTAAACCTCATTTTGCGGAGCCCTGGGGCGGTTAAATAAGGTTATCCCATGCTCTCCCAGGCACCGCAGTGACGGCACAATACGGACTAAGATTGAGCGAGATGAACGAAGATTACTCACGAGGTCTACCAACGAGTTTGAAGTCACTTTGGGGAATGGAAGGAATGAAAACGGCTCTTCATATAGAAACGGACTCTACGGGACGACTGCTCCCATTCGTGATTACTATGACTTTCTAACCGCGGGACTCAATTTCCTCTCCTAGTCTCTGCGCATGCAAGCACTCTCACCGCAGGACATTAGACGCAATGCAACCAATGCAACACGACATGTGGCACATGTGCCCGCACCCACTTCCATGACCATTCCCAGCCTCCTCCTGAGAACTGGCCCCCCCATTTCAAAGTCTCCGTACTCCGTACTCTTGTCTAGTTTGCCATACCTTCATATGAGCTCAGCCCGTTCAACAACGCAAGAATGACAAAAACAACAAATTACAAGCTGTTCAAATGACGGAAAAGACCAGTTGAGCCCGAGCGTCAAGACGGAAGCCCTCCGTCAAGCTTTTCCTTGCGTGGTGAGCCAAGCCCGGCCCGGTCGAATCGGTAGGGTTCGCGCCGACGACATGGCTGCTTCGAGGCAAGACGGCCGTTTTCCTTACATCAACCAATCCCATCCCTGCATGCCCGCCGCGAGCCCGAAGCAGCTTTCGTGTCGTTAACATTTCCGCCCACCACCACACTGGCTCACACCCCCTCCCACTGAGAGACCTCGTGGTCTGAGCCTCCTGTTCTTCGCCAGTCGCTGCTGAACCATTTCGTCTGCCCAGAATTGCGGCGACAAAAGCCCAAGAAACCAAGGAATGAGGCGGCCGGGAGAGCGCCCAAGTGCCATACCAAGTCGCTCACTGCCGTCGCAGCCGCCATCCATTCTCACTCGTCGATAACCTCTTCCCAAAAAGAGGGTCTCATCACTAGGAACGCGGATTTCTAAACCGCTTAAACGATTCATTAGTAGCCCCGATTAGCTTGCCTTTCGCCTTCTGGAGAAACTACAGACTCGTGTGAGACATTCCAACAAGAAACTACTGACTAGAATTAGCCTCGCGCCTTATCCCCGTTGCAAAAAACCACCAATCATCTCACCCAATCCAAAGAACCACAGTATAGGCGCACACCATCGCGCCGGGTCGACCTCGCCAGCCGTGCCAACCATGAAAGTACAACCAGAAACCTCCCCAGTTGGAGCTATCGGTTCACACCCTTATTCCCACCTATCTCTTGCGCGCACTTGCTGTCGGTTTCCTCCCGGTTTATCATCCATCACGCATGTGTTCATGTTGTTGCCCCATGGGTCCCCCAGTCGTCGCAACGTTATCCCCCAATCCCTAATCCTGACTCGTGCTGCTCTAGCTATGAACCTGCCCACTTTCTTGTCCTTCTTATCCAATCTTGACTCAAGCTACGGTCCCATGTTCCTCCTTCTCCCCAGATATTGGGGATACACCGCAGAAACGCGGAGTTCTGTGGGGGGGAGAGCGAGCGTATGGGGAGGGGTGGCTGACCAGGCCTTGCCAACTTGCCCTTCCCGCCACTTCGGTCGAATGATGTCCCAAATTGCACCCACTCCTGGACATCTCTCAGTCTCGCCTATTAATCGTCTGGTCCAAGCTGTGATCCGGCTCGCTGAACCATACAGGACCCGGCAAGCCGTCTCCATATCCCCCCCCCCCCCCCCCAGGATACCAGCAGCCTAGGGCCCGTGGGGGTTTGATTCTGGCCTTAGTCTCGTCGTCCCTTTTCGCGGGGGACCGAGATGTGGAACCGGGGGAATGGAGAAGTCCTGCGGTCTGCCTGCTTTCCAACAAGAAATCTTGGGGTAAAAGTGAGGAGGGAATGAGGGTGAGATTCCGGGGTTTGGCAGCCCAGATTGATACTACATCCGGAAGGAGAAAAGGAAGGAATCCCAAGCACTACGGTCCACGGCTCGCTTTTCCCTAACACCTTACCACCACCCATTACCACCCTTTCGGTGGTCCACCCAAGATCTACTCTTATATAGAACGAGGTAGCATCCTCTTCTTCCCATCTATTCCTTTTCCTCTCGTAGGTTGCCCAGCTTCTTCCCTTCCTTTGCATAGGTTAGACAGACTCCGGACCCCAAAGCCCCATCAAGTCAATATCTGAGACCTTTACTGCGTCTCACTCACCTCGGGCCCTCATCGCAACACCAACATCAATCTTCTGTTGCCCCGTCTAACCTGGACAAGATGGCCTCTACCGAAGTCCCCGACCCGGAGGTCGTTCGCCCCATGAGCGGAGGCCCGGGCAAGAAGTCCTTCCACGAAGTCGAGCGCACAATCTCCAACGAGAAGGCCGACCACCAGCGCCTCGAGAACGTCGACAACGAACTTTCAAAGTATGTCGGCGACGGCTCCATCACCGTCTCCAGAGAACGCAGCGACCAACTGCGCAAGATGATTGACAGGCGTGTCCTGGTCATCATGATCGGCACCTACTTCCTCCAGGCCATCGACAAGGGCACAATGTCCTTCGCCTCCATCATGGGTCTCCAGGAGGACACACGCCTCAAGGGCCAAGAGTTCTCCTGGCTCACCACCTGTATCTACATTGCCATCCTCTTCGTCGAGTACCCCCAGAACTACATCATTGCCCGCGTCCCCATCGCAAAGTACCTCAGCTTCTCCATCATCGCGTGGGGCGCCGTTCTCGCCTGCCACGCCGCCTGCACCGACTTCAAGGGCCTTGTCATCGTCCGCACCCTCCTCGGTATCTTTGAATCCGCCTGCCAGCCCGCCTTCGTCATTCTCTCCTCCATGTGGTACCGCCGCGAGGAGCAGGCGTCCCGTGTCACCTACTGGTACATGATGAATGGTGCCCAGCAGGTCGTCGGTGGTCTCCTCGCCTACTGCTTCACCCACATCAAGACCGGGCCCCTCAAGTCCTGGCAGTGGCTGTTCCTGGCCTACGGCGTCATCTCCGTCATCTTTGGCGTCTTCGTCTTCTTCTGGATGCCCGACTCGCCCATGCGCGCCAAATGCTACTCTGAGGAGGTCAAGCGAGAGATGGTTGAGCGTGTCCGCGACAACCAGACTGGTATCCAGAACAAGACCTTCAAGCGTGAGCAGGCCATTGAGGCCCTGAAGGATCCCCAGGTCTGGGGTTACTCCCTCATCGCCCTGTGCACTACTCTGCCCACCTCTGGTCTCGGTGCCTTTGCCAACATCATCATCAAGAGCTTCGGTTTCAACACGCTCGAGGTCCAGCTCCTGGCCATGGTCCTCGGTTTCTACATCATCTTTGTCCTTCTCGGCTCCGTCTGGCTCGTCAAGAAGTTCAACCAGAACCTCTACGTCATGCTTGGCTTCTGTGTTCCGTAAGTCTAGGATTCTCCAGTACATCTACAGTCAGTCACTAACAACCTCGCTAGCTCCGTCATCGGCACCGTCCTCCTCATGACCGTCCCCAACAACACCTTCTCCCAGCGCGTCGGCCTCCTCATCTGCTACTACATCACCCTCTCCTTCTGGTCAGCCCAGACCCTCGCCCTCTCCCTCATCTCCCGAAACGTCGCCGGCCAGACAAAGAAGCAGTTCGCCGTCGCCATCAACTTCATCGTCTGGGCCGCCGGTAACGCCATCGGCCCCCAGGTTTTCCTCAAGTGGGACGGTCCCCGCTACTTCATCGCCTTCGCCACCCACTTGGGCTGCTACGCGCTTCTCATCATCGTCATCATCTGCCTCCGCATCTACCTGTCCCGCGAGAACAGCAAGAGGGATGACATGGTTGCTGCTGGTATCGCTGAGGCGTCGCCCGACTACACTGCCCACGCCTTTGAGGACAAGACTGACAAGGAGAACTTGTCTTTCCGCTATGTGTTCTAAGTATGGGATGCAAGTAGTTGTGTAATCTGTTTATGTAATAGTCAATAATGAAGTTTGGCTTCGTCAATATACCCAATATGTTATGCATTATCTTTGGATCTGTCTTGGTGACCCCGTCAGAGATCAAGCGAGGCCTAGGTGGTCAGGTTCTTGAACAGATAACAACGTCAATTTAAGCTCATTTAGCCTGAAAAAACGCCAAGTAAGTCACTAGTCAGCTCCAACCCCCAAGAGATGCAACACGAGATCTTTGGCCATCAAATTGTCTTGGGTGGCTTGCATCTTTCCTTGGCATTTGGGGGATAGGTACGGTTCCCCTCATCCGTGCCGCTTCTTGCACCCCCCTCCCTAGACTCTCACTCCAAGATTCCCCCTCACGAGGGAAGACAGCTTTCCCTCCCTCTTCCTCCTCATTGCCAAGCTATATGTACCTTACTTCTTGAGAGACTTGGCAACTTCCACATACGAACCCTTGCTGATGTCCTCCAAGATGCCCTGACCTCGAGGGTCCCAACCAAGCTCTTCCTTGGCCTTTGCACCAGACGCCCTATTCTCAACGGACAGGAAGAAGGAAATAGTATCCCCCAGCTGCTCCTTCGCAACCTCTAGGCTGATATCCCTCAGCGGAACATTGACAGCTGCGGCCATGGCCTCAGAAACCTGGAGCGAGGTCACATCTGTCGCTGAACTGGCGTTGTAAATCTCCCCTGCTCGTCCCTTCTCCGCGGCTAGAAGGAAGAGTCGCACGGCATCGTCAACGTGCACATTGGTAGTCCGGTTCTTCCCACCGTCGACGATTGTCACGCCGCCTGTCTGAGCCGCGATACCCATGAACTGCGCAATACCGCTGCCGCCTCGGCCGTAGACGTAGGGCGCTAGTCGAACCGACATGACTCGAATCCCTCTCTTCGCGAGATCCAGCGAGTGGATCTCAGTCAGGATACGGGTGTTGATGGGTTCCGGGTCCGCGGGCGATACCTCGGTAGTCTCTGCGCCTGTAGGATCCGCCGCGACGCAAAGGGACCCGGACGTGACGACGAGAGGCTTGTCGGTTCCGGCTAGAGCATCGGCGATGGCATCGACGGCCGCGGTATCTATAGGTCTAAAGGTCTCATAGGGCTCGCCGCCGAAGACGTAAGCTGTGGCCAGGTGAATGATGATGTCTGCTGCTTTACTTTCGTGGCGGAGGACGTCGAGGGAGGTGAGGTCGCCTCGTACGGATACGGCGCCGAGGTTGCGGAGCTTTGAGTCGCTGGCTTCGTTGCGGGAGAGGCCGTGGATTTGGTAGCCGTCTTTGAGGGCGAGTTCTGTTATAACTGAGCCTACGTAGCCGCTGGCTCCGGTTAGGAAGATACGCTTCTGGGGGGGGGGGGGGGGGGGGGGTTGAGAAGTCATTGATGGCTAAAGAGGTTACGAGGGGGATTATCTGAGGGAGATGCAGCTATGATACGTTGTCGTGGACCAAGATTGAGTATCAGATGCATTCAATGACTCACTTACAAGTTGCTCATACACGACTCTTAAGTACAAAATACGATGGAACCACCGTGAGTTGTTGGATTGCCTCCATTCGCATTCCCTACTTCGAACGGTTCCATAACACGCTGTGGTTGAGTAAGCGAGGCACGGAATTAAGAACGACCAACCATAGTTAATCTCCATACACCCTCGATTGGTTGCCTAATCCGGCGAGCAGTCGATCCTGCAATGCAGCATTCTAGTCCAATTCCAAGGCTGGGGGTGGCATGTAGAAGCTGATTATGAATGCACTGGTGCTGTAGCAAGCCCGCTAAATTGTACCATGGGATCACTCTGGCAAACCTCCAAAGCCTCGGAAGTTTCGACTTGTCCGCCATTGCTCCGATTACCAGTTCAGCCAGGCTGTCGCCGACGTTTTCTTAGTGGCTTGCTTGGTCGGGATTAAGCACGACTTAACCCCTTCTCAGTGCAGGAATTGAAGTCTAGGCGCCAGGGCACGTCAAATCAAAGACGCGCGTTTTGAATTCTCTTAGCATCCTTTCCTTGGAATATCAGAATGTCAATCACGTAGATCTATGGTCCTGCCTTGTCCACGTTAGATGATTAATGTGATGAGGTGTTGTGATTTCTGCATAAAGTGAAATTCAGAGGTCGGATAAGTAGTGAGAATAGAAGAAGAAAATATTTTGTGAGGTGGAGTGATCTCGTCTGGCCACCTTTATCACGCGATTGATGGGATTCGTAGTGATTATAAGGCCTCCTCGTGTTCCCTTTCGACTACCCTATTCATAGACTCTACCAAGGTAGTGCAAGGTACGCCAGGGATGGAATGCCGACGATGATGTTGGTAATGTTTCACCATGAAGATGATGTGATTAACGATTCGTAGCATTACTACATTGGGGAATCCTCTAGAGACTAGGCCGACAAACAGCTAAAAAAAAAACATGAACTCATTGAGACCGAATATCATCACCGAAAATCAGATCTTGCCCGTAACACCAGGCTTGATCGCCTCCAGCTTCTTAACCAACTCATTCCAGGCACGATCTTGCGCCTCCTTGCCCTCCTTACTTCTCACAAACGGCGACGGCTCCTCGATACCGCAGTCAGACATGTACTTGCCGTGCGTATCGGCACCCGAAGACCCCGCATGAACCAGCGTCCTGCTGCCGTACTCGGTCGTGCGTGCCAAGAGAAGCTTCAAGAGCCACAGGGTCCATCCACCGGCGTCGCGTCCCAACTCCGAGTGGCAGAGACCCGGGTTGACGCAGTTGACGGTGACGGGATACTCCGAGGCTGGGTGCATCTCGGCGATGGTCCTGACGCCGAGGACCTCGAGCAGCTTTGAGAGGGGGTACAGCTTGCTCACGGCATCGGCTGAGGCCTTTGCGTTTTCGGAAATGGTGTTGTAAATCTCGCCGTCGGGGGCGGTGCGCTCGTCAAAATTGGTCCAGGCGTGCACCTCGGAGGCGGTGATTGTGAATGTAGGTCTCGTGCTGAACTTGGAAGCGGTCTCCTTGAGCTTGGGCAAGACGAGGGCAGTGAGCAGGAATGTGGAGACGACGTTGACGGTGATGGTGCCCTCCTCCCCTTCCATCTCCTGGAACTTGCTGTGTGCCACGCCAGCGTTGGCGATGAAGATGTCGACGCGCTCCAGCTCGGACTTGACGCGCTCCGCAAACTTTTGGACGTTGGCGTAGCTGGACATGTCGAGCTGCCAGACCTCAATGACATCCTTGCCGCAGCCCGTGGTGGCCTCGATGTCCTGCTTGGCAGCCCGGCCCTTGTCGAGACTTCGGACGGCGATGATCAACTTGCTGGCCCCCAGACGGGCGTAGTGCCGGGCGGCTTCCTTGCCGAGACCCACATTGCTGCCGGTAACGATGATGGTCTTGCCTGCATATGAGCCGGTGGGATACGCCAGGGACTTGAAGAGCTGACTGTAAACGAAGAAGCCCATTGTGTGAGATGTGAGTATGGTGTATAGGATTGATTGAGATGTAGATGATAGTGAAGCTATTAGATTCAATTGTGATGGTGAGAGGGGTTTCTTAATGACATGACGTTGAAAAACGCGTTTGGACGAAACCACTATATACCATGGCCGCTTGCGACCTCATCCCAAGTCTATGACGGAGTTAGCAAGGGGGAGCGGAGACCGCGCGGACCAGTTCCAGATCGCCGGGAGGGAGGGGTCTAACTTTCCAAGTGCTATCCGTAGGTAAGTCGGGACGTTTAGTTGGGCCCGCGTGCCGGGCGCGAGCAACCTTAACTCCATGCCGTGTCTTGGAATAGGCAGTACATACAGTTGTGTCTGCAAGCCCGTGTCTTTGGCTGCTTTGCGGAGTGCTGTGGAGCGCTGCGGACCTAGAAGTCCATTCTGCTGATTGGCTTTCTCATTCAGTTGAAGGGTTTCGAGCTGTGAAATTCAAAACTTGGTCCCTTACCTACGTAGGTGGTGAGCTTGTTTGGAGGTCATTAGGTGCGATTTGAATGATAGCTCAGCACACCTGTCGTCGGCGGAGTTAGCCCGCTACCTAATCGAGCAAATCGCCAGGTGGCCACGGCACCTTCAGACTTCCCGTACCAATCGATACCCACCTCAGGCTACTTTAACATTGGGAATAGTGACTGCTTTGGGTGCCGCAAAAGACGGGAGCATTTCGTGTGAATGACAAAAATTGCTAGGGAACCCTGTTACAAGTCGTAATGATGTCGAATCAATTGGGCTTAGTTGAACGGCTTACTCAACTTCTCACTCAGAACCAACGACAAACGAGTCCTATGAATGGCGTAAGCATCTTTTTTAGGTTATTGGCGTGCCCTCTTGTGTCCTGACACCAAAGGTCACAGCCAACAGCAATCACTCTTCGCAAGTACGAACATCAAGTTACTCATATGTTGATTCAGAGTTGCACATGGTAGAGGAGCTCGAATACTCTCATAGCTACGACGTCACGGTGAAGATGACGGTGCAAACATGAAAATGAGCGGCGCAAGCTGGGTCCCTGCGATTTCACACAACAACCTGGCTGCCAATCCCCGCGATTGACCGTTGCGTGTATGTTGTTCAATTGACCTCATACATACAACTGTCACGAGAACGAACACTTCAAGCCATACATTCGCAGGCAATGCCGTGTAAAAGCTCTCGACGACATTGTTTTGTCGCATGTAAGTGTCCGCGCCGTAATCAGACGGCCGTTGGCCGCTGTAAGCTTTGCTTGTTGTCGTCTCGGCTATTTCTGCCCCGGGTTTAAGCGCCAAATCCCGGATTTTGCGGAGCTGAGCCCTCAAGGCGCCAGTGGCCGTTCCCCTTAAGAACCAAAGTCTCAGCGACGGTGTCCAAGAGGAACGGACAAGAAAAGAGTCCGTCAATCGCCCGCTGCTCTGTTTGGCATGTTTTACGGTGCAACGGTCGCAGAACCTCCGTTGTTGCACCGGTTCTTAAGCTAAGCAGCCACCATCGTCTTACATACCTACATCCTGCATCTCACAATCAGCAATGGACATACACGGTCTTAACAGTGTTTCACCTTTTCATGACTACGGTGATCCAGCTGAAGCCTGGTGATTCTCGAGGTGAAAGGCTTCGTGATGCGGATTTTACGACTATCTCCTCAGTACCCTAGGTCAATGCTGATGAATCCACGTCGATGTTCAAGGTAAGATAGTCACTCGACGTCACGAAAAAATTCAAAATGTTTGCTATATAAACATGCATATTAGGCCGAAGATCGTGAATTATGGTCTCATCAATTCGCGCTCAGAGCAACATCTCCAATGTTGACAGCAGCACTAGACTCAATCATACCACAACACTCAGCTCCCTTCAAAGCAACCACTATTCACAATGTCTGGTTTCCCCGTTCCCGCTTCTCTTCAGAAGAGCCTCGACGCCACCAAGGTCGAATATGTAACCCTGGGAACCTCTGGTCTCCGCGTTTCCGTTCCAGTCCTGGGCGGCATGTCCCTCGGATCCAGCGCGTGGGCGCCGTGGGTGCTGGACGAGGAGGCATCGCTCGAGATCCTCAAGGCCGCCTACGACCGCGGCATCAACACTTGGGATACCGCAAACATGTACTCCAACGGCGTCAGCGAGGAAGTCATCGGCAAGGCCATCAAGAAGTTCAACATTCCCCGCGAGAAGATCGTTCTCATGACCAAGTGCTTCATCTACGTGGGCGAGGAGACAAACCTCCACACGACCATGTTCCCCAACGAAGTGCGCCAGAGCAAGGACTACGTCAACCAAGGCGGTCTCTCTCGCAAGGCCATCTTCAAGGCTGTCGATGACGCCCTGGCCCGCCTGGGGACGACCTACATCGATCTCTTCCAGATCCACCGCTTCGACCCGACGACACCCATTGAAGAGACCATGAAGGCCCTCCATGACCTCGTGGAAGTCGGCAAGATCCACTACATCGGCGCCAGCTCCATGTGGGCCACCCAGTTCGCGCGCATGCAGTTCGTCGCCGAGAAGAACGGCTGGACCAAGTTCGTCAGCATGCAGAACTTCTACAACCTCGTCTACCGCGAGGAAGAGCGCGAGATGAACCGCTTCTGCAAGGAGACGGGTGTCGGTCTTCTGCCCTGGTCGCCCCTCTATGGCGGAAAGCTGGCGCGGTCTGTCAAGGCCGAGAACACCAGCATCCGATCTCAGGGCAAGGGTCCGATGAATCCTGATCTCAGCGAGGCGGATGAGAACATCATTCGCAGGGTCGAGGAGATCGCGGAGAAGAAGGGATGGAGCATGAGCCACGTCGCGCTCGCTTGGATCCGGTACAAGGGCGGGGTTCCTATCACCGGCTTCAACTCTGTCAAGAGGATTGATGAGGCATGCGAGCTGCGTGGCAAGACTCTGACGGATGAGGAAGCCAAGCACCTAGAGGAGCCTTATGGCCCCAAGAACATTATTGGCCATGACTAGACATTCACGTAGCAACTCACCAGTAGCACTCAATTCCATGTATTTGCTTTAGCAGATGAGGCGAGCGCTCACTCGGATATGCAATTTGATTCTGAGTTGAAGCTCGAGGCCCATGACACCATCCACTATCCCCAAGTTGCAGATGTTGAGGCTTGTGAACTTGATTGATTCCAAAAGATCAGCCTCTGGCGAATATGTACTGTAATTCCCTGACATGTACATTTAGCTTCTTCCTACCGAGGTGTCTGTCATCAAACACCACCCGGCGCATACTCCCTCAAGGCCTTGGCCATCGGGCCAAACGCTGCCCCCTCAAGCACTGTCTCGCTCGTCCTCCAGCCAAGAGCCCATGGCAATCTCTCTTCCACGAAACTAGCATTGATCCAGTCCCTCCTCGCCTTCCCATCCTCAACACTCCCTCCAAGGGCAGCCAGAAGACCACTCATCTGCTCAATCGTAGCCGCGACACCAGAGTCATCAAGCACAAACTCTGGAGTCTCCTTCCTTGCATCCTCGAGTCTCGCAGCACCAGCCTCGGCAGCTTGCTTCCATGTAACGAGTTCGTCAGGCAACCTAGCCACAAAAGAGTTCCAAATGTTCCTGTTGAACCGCAAATTATCACACAGGGCAAGGTCCCCACGACTCAAGCTCCCGTCGTGATCCAGTGGCTTCTGCGCCAGATCGTCGAGGTGGAAAGTTCCGTTCACACCTGTGGTGGAGTACTTCAGCGCCGCGGGGACAGGACCCGCTGACACGGCGCGGGAGAAGTTGAAGGCTTCCATCTGGGCTACCGTGGCGCTTTCGCTTGAGATGAAGGCGCCGTCGCGGTTGATGTAGCCGTGGTTGGCGAGGATGTTGAGCGCTGGGCATGGCGAGCGGCGATCGGTTGAGGTTGGGGGGGGGGGTGTATGGGTGCTCTGGGTCCTCGTACTGGGCGTTTGCGAGGGCAGCTAATAAGAGAAATGCCACGCTTGAGAAGATCTGAGAATGCATGATGGCTTGTATCTACTGTCGAGAGTAGCAGATAATGAAAAACAGATGCTAAAGAGTGGCCGTTAAAACCCCCTGATTTCACGCGGTGGGCAGCTCGACTGATGCTCTCTGCATTCAAAGCTTCACAAGTCCGTTGGAAGACTGAATCACCTCCTGTTTCTTGTACTTGTATTCTTCCTTTGTCGTGGGCGGTAAGGCACGCCGCACAATCCTTGACCAACACTAAAACGCTTCGCAGATGGGGTCGTGGAGCCGGCTGGTAGGCGTCCACAATGTGAAATAGGGGAAGCGACATTGGCTGAATGATTTCTTCGAGGCTTGATAGAGTTTCGATTCAATCTCGGGTGAGTATTCCTGGTGCTCGGCGGCTCCGGCATAACCGCAGTTCTATATCTTAATCGAGTTTCGGTTACCCTGTAAATGCGGCCTTCGACATCCCAGTACCTATAGCCGAGTTGCATACTCGCCGCTATCTTTCTACTTCGCTCGAAGAACCCGTCCAGAACTCCCTGTATTCGGTGAATCTACCTGTACATATTTCCCATCATTGATGTTGATAAGCAAGTAATTCCCTCTCGATAGCTAGCGAAAGCCCGCCATCGTGGGTATGACGAATGAATGGGTTCACATGTTGCCCAGGATGTTGGTACAATTTTATTCAGGCTCTAAGGCCCAGAAGAAGAAACAAGAAAGGCTGTTCAGCTCAAATCATCGTTATTCGTGATTTCGTAGTCTGCTGATGGTCCCCTACCCAAGAGAACTTGATGAGAGTTTGACAGCCCGGCAGAGGGAGTTTGGAAGCCCCTCTACAATGTTCGCATGAAACCCAGGCAATACCGTCACCTTAAGCAAGGTAGTGCAGAGTTACTCAATACTGTATTATAACCCATTTGCAGACAATCGCCTTGGCAGAACTTTTATAGAAAGTCAAGAAAGCCTCAAACGTTGCGTGGTTTCCTGTAAAGCGTCCCGACCATCCATTCGGGTGTCATTTTCTGTGCAAAGTCGCGGGGATACCGTACTCCATCATCATCGACGTAAACTGTCGCTTCTCCAAGACCTAGGTCTATGAGGTGATCTTGGGCCGTCTTCTTAGTCGAATTGCTCCTTTCAAGTACATCGTCAAGTCTCTCTCCAAAGCCCTCAACTTCAAACCCGCGCAGGCTCTGATCGTTGATGAATTCTGGGAAACCCAAGAGCAGTCTTCTGACAAGAGGCTCACAGAAAAGTTTCGAATCTTCAGGGCTGATCTCTCCGTAGAACCTGGGCGGGCCGAAGCCGCTGCTCTCTAAACAGACAATGCGAACTTCGGACTGACCGTAGACTCTACGACTTCTGTCCAAAATCTCCATAAGCTGCTCGGACTACTGGTTCAAGCTGAAATCTAGAGTGCGATATTTTGCGACTGCCGAAGTAACTAGAATAGATGCTGGTAGAACAACATGAATGGTCCAGTAAGGTCCACTCAGATCATGGGGGAGGTTGTCAAAAACAATATGCCCATGATGGAGACTAAAATATAATGAGACTAAGACCGTCTGATGAAAGTTCGCATTATGATCTGAGAAGCATTGCAGAGTGTGTAGGTAAGAGAGCCACATTTCGCGATTTCCGACTCTCGTCACCGTCTCTTTGACGAGAATTAAAGAAAGTGGGGTCACGAACACTCTTGGGAGAGTTATACTTATGTGTCTTCCGTTTGGATCAGCCCCCTGCTTGAGAAGCCTAGCAATCAGATGGTTGCTTTGGGTGTGAGGACTGCGAAGCGTCCACGGGGGGTAAGTCGTGTAGATGCATGTATTAAACAGAAGCTTGGAAAGGCATTCGGGCTGACAGCCGATGTCTCCCCCAGCAGACAAAGCAATTTCTGTTAAACCATAGGTTGCAGCTTTTGAGTAGAAATCCATCCGTGAAAGGCGGCCGAAAATGTTGGTTGGGTAGTCGCCAAAAGACAGAAGCCGGCCTGATCTACTCAGCCGTTGACAAGCTTCTATAAGTACCATCCAATCTTTGCTCTGATAATCTGGACGATCTGACTCATGCGTAGTTTTGTCTCCAATACAGTGGATGTACCGAGAAACCATACTGCTCCAGACGTATCGTGGGGAACCTACAACGTGCACTTTGATCAGTGCCAATTGGCAGCATGCGACCGAGGCACAGATGATTTGACGTTGAAGCTCTGACTTTGAGAACCTGCAATGACTCATGATCTCTTTCCCTTCAGGCGTATCTACCAGAAAGTCATACGCACTGCGGTGTATGAATTGGAAAGTCTGCAAGTCTGCAATAAGAGGCATCAGTGCAGCGTATTGCTCGCCATCCCACAGGGTTGCCTCAACCGGCTTTCTCTCTTCATAAGGCTCTCTGTGCAAGCCCAAAGCTCCCGAGTCTTTCCGCTCCAGAAGCCCGGCGTACATTAAGGGCACCTCACTTTCGATTCTCTGACAAGCCGTGATGAGGACACTGGGCTGGACTATGTGACTTGGCTCTTCGAGAACACGGTCTGCCATCGATGTCGTTATCAGCATCACATCAAACACATTAAGACTGGTTTTGAGGCTAAGCGTGTTCGGCCAATTAAACCTTTGACCGGAAATTACTAGACCGAAATAAAGAACAGCTTTCTCGCGGTAGAGTGGCTGATCGTCATTCAACCTAGTCCACATGTCGTTGTACAATTTGCTGAGACTGGTGGGCAGGCTCTGTATTCTTTGCTGCAGATCGTCTGAGTTGTTTCCGTGATCTTACCCTCGATTCGAGCTTTTGATGGCTAGGCAGAGCCAGAGAAAAACGCCTTCAGCCTTTTCGACAAGTAAGTCTATCGGTTCCCCAGGCTGTCCCCAGCTGTCCCACATCTTGAATATAGGTGGCAACTTGGTATGGCTCTGGGCGTATATTCGTAGATCATTACTCGTAAGGTCTTGAAAACGGATGGACGGATAGCTGCCGTATCCAAGTTCTTCTCGATGAGATACTCCGGACGACTTGCAACACAGATTTTAACGTTTTGGATGGTGCCCAAACCATGTATGACCTCTAGGAGCCGCACCACACCATCGTCGGGGCTAACTTCATCTAGCCCATCTAAGAAAAAGCAAATGGGTCGATGGTATTGCTCGACTGCGTCGAAGCATAGCTTTTGAAGTTCCCCGGTAGACCAGTCTGTGTCTGAGTCTTTGTGTCCACCCGATGGGGCGCTGGAAATAGAGCGGTCAAGGGCAGAGACCTCATTCCCAAGAAGTTGATGTAGCAGAGAACAGAACATACCCCTGATGCTCTGTTGCATTAGACTTCCTGGACGCCAGAAGAAGTGCGAGACCAGAAGCACCCCAGGACTCCACACGTTGAGCGCGCTTTTGGTTCGTGGGTCTGATATGATGAATCTCATCAGCGTGGACTTTCCCGAGCCAGGTTTGCCACCGCACCAGAAGATAGAGCTGCCAGATTTTTAACCAGTCGATAAAAGAGTCCCAGCGGGTGTTGCCATCTTGGGGTGCAACCCCGTTCTGCCCGGCCGAGCCATATGTCCCGTCAGGGGAATTATCCTGTGAGCATCCACTGCGTTCGGACCCCTCACTTTCTGTGCTTGTATATTCTGATTCGTCGTCAAAATCTTCGAGAACCCCTTTTTCGTTTGTAAAGATCCACTCAAAGGTGCCTTCACATGATTCGCCCACTTGATTACGACGCTGGTTCATTCCCGTGAACTTGAAGCTGCGAAGGAAGCGTCGACGCTTAGCCTCTCGGTCTCTGGCAAAGCTCAAAGCTTCCACAGCAGTTGAAACTTGCTGATTCGAGTTTCGGATCGTCTGGTCAAGTTGTGCAGACTGCTGATCTACTATTAACTGAATCTGAGCTGTCGCCTTTTGTGACTCTTGGGTGACGTGGCTGCGTGTCCTGAACATTTCTGTGGAGATCAGGTCAGATGTGTCTCTGTGACCTTGTTGATATTGCTGCAGGAAATGTTGCAGGTTGATGTCGAGTGACTCCAAGTCAAGTTGCATGGCATCAGCCTTCTGACTACGAGGAAGCAAGAATTATTAGCTTGAAAGGCGGTACACAGAGGAATTCAGGCTCAATAAACTTACCATATTCGCGCAAGAAGACCACTCTGCATCAGCCTCTCGGCATCATTCAGCTTTCTTTCCATGGTGTCAAGCCGTCGCTTTCGCCAGTTGGCCTTGGTAGCCACTTTGTTGGTATCCCTATCACAGGGAAATTAGTTCGAACCGTAGGGTCCTGGGGGTGACGAAGTATCAATATCTCTGTATTGATTGATTCTGCGTAAGGAGTAAAAGGGAGATTCCAACCGGAGGTTGGGTGGGCAGTCGAGGTCTAATTGTACTCCCTCGAGGTGGCCAATGCTCTGCCCTTACTCGCTGTCGAATTGGACTTCCAATCCGACACACTTTGATAGTCCCAGCAAGGCTCCCCTTCTTCTTGTGACCGACAACGAAAGCAATCTCTTCCGTCAAGTCTCATGCGACAGCCTGGCAATTCTTCGCGATCTCGAGCAGCTGGTGCTCTTGCTTTGTCGGGTTCTTTGGAGTTTCTAGAGCCTGGACAAATGATGCGAGTTGAGCGAGGTCCTTCGCATTCGCCTCGAGGGCGTCGTCGACGGAGCTATCTCGGTAAACGCGCTTGACTAGGCTCGACGTTTCGCGGCCGAAGCTGATGACTTGGAAGATGTTGCAGGCCAGGCCGAGAGCCTCGAGGCCTGACATGTTGGCGGGGTTTCAGTTGCATTCCACCGGGCCAAAGTAAAAGTGAAGTCTCGATAGCTACGTGTTCTGAACGGTCTGGCTGTCTTTGGGGATACTAGATCAGATAGCAATAATGACAGAGGATGAGGGAGGGGGAGTCAGGTACAGACGTGGTAAGGCCGCAGGAGAGGGCAGATAGCTCGTCGTTGGAAGTAAGAAGAGGGGTAGATTCTGCCCCGTCGCCCAGCCTGCATGACCCAGCCACATTCGGTAGTACAAATCACCAGATTGGACACAGCCTGATGTGAGGCAGCGAATTACGAACTGAGGTTCGCCCCATCCGGATTGCCCGACGTGAAAGATAAGTTGCATCTAAGCCAGGGGTCTTGCACTCGACCAAAGTCCGAGGATATATGTATCTAACGCCGTTCTGTAAGACATCTGGTTGCCTAGCTGCTTTCTGCGACAGTATTCTTAGATTCTAGAGAAATGTGTACAATATGGCAATATGGCAGTTCAACGTTTGCATCTTGATCCGCTGATTGTCAGACTATACATGTATCAGTTAATACACAGATATATTCTTCAGCCAGCTTCGGGCTAGCTAAATGTGTTTAAGACCATTTCGAATTGACACTACTCAACTGCGACCAAGCTATAAGTATGAAGCATGTATTAACATGACTGTTTGGAAACTCGCTAGGCTGGGCTCTATTGAAATCTCTTTGGATATGGGTGCTAGTTCCAACTATTGCCCGTAAGTGAGAGCCCGGGGCCCTAGACCTTCACAGAGAAGCTCTAATATGGGTTTGATCATGTAGTCTTTGAGCTAGGTCTTTCTGATTGAGCATCTCGGTGCGAAGAGCCACCGCAAAAAGCATCCATTGTTGGGCTCGCGGCACTTGTCTTAAGACTCAAAGGAATATGCAGGATTGGGCATGAAGTTGACAATGATCAAGAGGTGTCAGAGACAATATGTCTTGGGCTTGATTATAGCTGGAACAACAGTCATGGAATGACATTGAACTCGGGTATTGGCATTGCTAAAGCTGAAACTTGACTGCTGTTCTGAAGTTGCAGTCGTTCTGATATCTTCAACGGCCTCGATTCTTTTCTCTCTGAGCCATGTGCCTGATTGTTCCTTAGGTACACAGACTCAGAAACGCCATGAAGTCTTTTCAACGGGCTGCATCAAAACTAGCTGTATTTCGACATACCCCACACTGATAGAATAACTTGAAGACATTTACGATAATGAGGAAACAGGGTGTCGGCACTAAGTAAGAGGACCAGAGGACGTATTGATTATACAATACTGAGTGGCACTCTGAAACGGGCTCATCATATCTGAGCATGATCTAGGCTTCTAGACTGTCCGTGAAGAATAGCACTGACTGCTGCTGTTTAATTGCATCAATCTATGATACTAGAAACAACTGTCGACATCCTACCGGTGAGAAGCAAAATACATCCAAAGTCAGGCCATAATAACTACCTTAATTCAAAACTCTACTCCGCGAACAGCAAGGCCTCAGGCGAAACGCGAAGACTTCAAAATGCAAGCTGCATGACATGTAACCTCACCCAAGACCATTCACCACTCCCAAACACTACTTTATTCAAGTAAACCAAGCCACCAAAACCTCGTATCGTTAATTCAACCATAAAACAAAGCATCTCACTGCCCATTGCCATCACCGCCAGCACCAAAAATGGCCGATGCCAAGAGCCCTCTAAATGGGTGACACATTGGATTGCCGCCCAGCACAAAGCACCTAGCTCTGTTTCTATTCTTCCTATCATTAACTTTTCTATTATCATTATTATTTCCGTCGAAAGAAGTATGAGATAGTTAGATGTAATAATAATACAAATAAAAATAGTTAGTTAATAATAATAATATTAATAATAACTAACTAGTAGTAGTTAATAGGAATAACAGAAAGAGAGATGGGGAGAGTATTGAGCGGCATCCCATTTTGTCACCCACTTGCCCTCCAAGCCCTTGCATCATTCACCACTTTTAACCGACGACTACCGGCAGCAAAACGGGGGCCGGAGTCCCGAACCAGGAGTGTTAGGCAAACAAGGCAAAGGTAAAGCAGTTAGACCAAAAGCGCCACCCGAACAGATGGCTGCGGCCGAGCCGATTCAGAAAAGTCGTGGTTGCCATTGGCATCGTCAATGAGCTGCTGTGTTGCTGAGAGCGCTTACGGCAAGCTCTTAAAAAGGTGTCACGGGATCATTGAGAACGCAGCCAAGTTATGGAATCGTGTAAGTTAGTTCAATTGGCAACTCCTCTGATCTTCAAAGGCCTGCAACGAGTAGATTGAAAAATTGGACTATTCTAAACATTGATTGGGAATTGATTTACAAAAAAAAACTAGTTACCTTGTTCTAGCTCTCGGAGTGGCGGGAAAGAATCTGCACCGTACACTAACAGACACCAACCCCGCAATCGAGAAACGACCACGCCAGAAGCGTCTTGTTAGCCCGACGACCAGACAAAGGGTGCTTCTGTAGTGTCAAACCCTCGTTTGGGACTTGGAAGTCGGCGCACACTCGCGCGTGACCTAATTCTTTGTGAAGAATGGAGAATGCTTATGCTGGCGAGGCTGTGTAAGAAGGATAGAAACACGGGTCCAACCACTTGGTTTGCCCGTCTGTCGCCTGTGAAACCTGAGGAATCCTAATGAAGAACTAGGAAGGCTTTGGCAGTCCAAGTCTTTCTGCGGCTCTAAGAACCGAAGCACGGCCATTGGATGGTAGCAGAAGAATCGGGTGGCTGATCCTTCGACCTGTGCGCTTCTAGCTGGCAGGTGACAAGCCATGGGGTGTTTCGATTGGCTTGATCCTTCAATAGCTCAGTTCTTCTGCAATTGAGCACCTCGACTTGGCGCGTTGCGGCGCTTTGATGGCGGCTACCCCAGATCTGCATTGTCTCAATGATCGAACCAGTCATCACGACAAAGAGAACCTCAACCCCGCGAGCAGAGAGACGGTAAGCTGGAAGGTGGGTGGGATTGGCGGGAGGCAAATGTAGAGTACCGTAGCGGCACTCGGATAGAGGGTAACGTAGCGGTGCGGCATTGCGGAAGGCCAACGGAGCCGGCCGCCGGTCGAGATCAGTCCATGGCGAAGGTGTTAGTCAACAGCTCCCGTTAGTCCTCGGGTTGGTGACAGGTCAGTGACGACTACAAATTCCGAGGTTCATTGGCGGCGGTGCCGGACCTGGCCACGGCTGCACCTGACTACGACGCTAGAATCCGGTGGTTCGGATCCATTCACACTACCTATCGATCGTTAGCTTTGGCAGCCAAGAGGACGGGCATTTGGAATGGGGGAAGAGACAACGATCGTGCGTGCACGGCGCCAGAATCATCAGCCAACACCAAAGACTCGGGTCGACGTCGCCACACAAGGGCCCTGCGACTCACGTGTCCCGAGAACTCGGGATGGGCTGGGGATGGCCTGGTTGCTGGGATGGACGTGCAGCGTACCGTAGCCTGTGCTTTTCTTGTGTTCATGGCGGCCCCGTGCGAGCCAAACAGCGGACGAACTTCAGGTCCGAGTCGAGACCACGTGATGAACATCGTGTGAGTTCACGGTTCAGGCTGTGTCAGCAAGTCTTCAGCAGAAATCTTGGGGGTGATTTTTTTCCTTGGAAGTGTCCACAAAGGGTAGCAGGGGTGTTTAATGATACGTTCTCCGCAGTGGAGAGAGAATCTGGAAGTTCGTGATTTGTTGGAGAGAAAAATCCTTTCGAGCGGAGACCGACACCGTGCCCGCGTCCGGAGACCCCGTGAAGTGACAGAGTCTGCGGTGCGGTGACAATCTGTCGGTCTATTCGTACCGGTCTGGCGGTTTGTAAGCTTGCTCGTATCTGTAGTTCAAGTTCCGAGACGAACGGTGCGTCAGAGTTCAGGCAGCCGGCGAAAACGCGGTCGTTTTACCAGTTTCCCATGGGGAAGAACAAAGAGGAGCTCTGGAGAGAAGCACGAGGGCGGTGGGCTGGGGAAAAAGAATCGAGACCAAGCCCAAACTCGGCCGAAAGCCGAGGCGATTGAAGCACTGAAGCAGGCAAGGCAAGGCGATGCGCCAGTGTTGACAGGCCGCTGTCGTGATTTCGGGGATGGTTGAATGGGGCCGTCATCAAAGACGGGCCGATATCACGGCCGTGACAGGTAAAAGTAAGCACCTGGGTACGGAGGCCGACCAGGGATGCCTCGGAAGGCACCCACTGGCGACAGGCGCCGGGGGGGAGGGAGCCCAAATCTGGAGTGCCTGGAGGGAAAACTTGTTGTTCATTCGGACTTTGGACCCTGTTAACAGCAACACACGCTGACTCGGGTGGGGTGGTGGTACGACGTGACTCTTTCGATTATAGGCGGTGTCTTCGTACGGCTGCTTCGTACGGCTTGTAAGCTGGACTATGAGCGCGGAGCCCCGAAAGCACCCGCGGAATCAGACGAGCAAGCGCGCGATCTGGCGGAAGCAACGTTGTAATTGGTTACCGGCTTCGTCAAGCTGGAGATATGGGGTTGCTTGGAGACCCCGATATCTCCAGGCGGAGAGAAACAGAGACAGACGGCGTCTGAAAGTGCATGTGAGGCGATCCACAACGGACAGGAACTCGGCCAAATTGGACACCAAGACGAAGTGTCTACCATAGTAGGCTCCGAATAGAGGGATCTGGAGGCAGTTAGCGCATCGAGTACGACCGAGCATTGTCCCATTTGGGGCCGGGGCCGGGGGATTGGAGGAGAGATGATGGGGGAAACTTGGGGGAGGGAAAAAAAGTTGGATGGGATGGGGAGAAGTTGGGGGAGAGCGCGGAAGTGCGGGATGAAGATGGGATGGATTGAAGGGGGTTGCATCCATCTCATGCAGTCCGGATAGCGAGATGCAGAGGCTAGCAGAGCTACTGTGGTTGTAAGTTTTGGCGAGGTTGAATGGCCCGAATAGCTTCAACATAACCGTCTAGGCGAGTTCGATTGTAGGTGTTGACGCCTGAAGATGGCTTAGTCGAGCCAAGAACAGTCAAGCGAGCTTCAAAACGTGTAGGTAGAGAGCTCCAGCGTACCCGTAAGGCGTTGCAGCCTCTGGTATCCACGGATAGGGAGAGACGTGTCGGAGGGCTGCAGGAGAGCATGCGGGAGAGTCCTTGGGGCTCCAACGTTGCGGCTTGGACTACCTAGGGTCGCCATCAGGATCGGGATCCATAGGTGCTTGTCTGTACGTACTCCGTACAGCGTCGACATGTGCCCATCTCATCACGAACGAATGACCTGGCGGGTGCCGGCGGCTGAAGAGACATGGCGCTGAACCAGATGGTCCGTTGAACGACGGCAGTGGAGATGTTTGGCCAGGGAGCGACAAGGGAAGAAAAGCCACACGGGCGCCTCGTGTCTCGATTGCTGACAGTAGAGACAGTTATCGTGATGTCTGAGTCCAGCCGCAAATTCATCATCCAATCTCATCGCATCGTGTCGCAAAGCATCGCCAGTCACCAGGGGGGCTGTTGCAGAGGCACGGATGGAAGATGGGCCTGAAGTCGGACACAGGCCGACTGCGCGAGCGAGTTAGTGATCCATCTATCCAATTACCTGACTGAGAGATGCGCCGACGTGGAAGGCTGCGAGCAAGTCAAGGCAATACATTGCCAATTCCCTACGAAGACTTTCTTCCTTCTCGGAAGGATGACGGGGCAACAGGGACCGGGGTCTCTGGGTGTGTCATGTTTTGGGATTTGACATCTGGGCGAATCGGAGGGAGGAACCGGTGGCTCATCAGACCAAGACTTTTAAAAAAGCCTGGGGAGATGTGGGAAAGAAGGGAGGCAGCGGAGCCAATGAGCGCCACACAAAAGTGGCCGGGGAAGATACTTCGGTACTTGGCAGTACGTATCCTGAAGATTATGGACTGTCACCAACTGGCAAGAACCAGCGACCGGTTGACAAGAGCCAGACCGACTGGACCTGCCCCCGGGACGGCGCTGCACGCTTGTTGCCTGCCTCTTCGGCGCTTCTATGGCGCTTTCCCCAAGTCCCTCTGCCAAAAGTCTCCAGTCTGCTTCTCCACGGGGCACCTTTTGTCAATGGAATTATGGAATTATGGAAATTCCTTACTTTTAATTGTTGGACCATGGCTGTGACAGATCCACCGGGCCTTATTCCCACGGGACAGGTTCATGTCGGATAAAGAATACCCCTCGGGGACCCCACCAAACGCGGGTGAAAGTAACCCGAATGAAGATAATCGGGAGTTTTAGGGGAGTAAACTCTGACAGTCTCTTGCTGTTCGGCTGTTTGTTGGTGAAAATTCTGGAATTGCATGAAGCGATCGTGAGATTCAGGAGGTCATCAAACGTAAGCAGGTAACCGCATACAGCCAAACACACACCAAAACCATGTCAACGGTGACGATGACTTGGCCAGGACCGCTAGGTAAGAAAAGGAGAGGGCATGTCATCACTGGACCACGGCCACCGGGCGCTTGGCCAGAAACGGGCGCATTTCATCAAGTCTGCCGTTGTCTGCTAGCACTGCTGCATGCCTGGCCCATGTCCGCCATCGCCGCTTTCCTTCCCTTCCGCGTTCCCCTCCCTGCGGCGTAGAAGATTAGTGCCGTGTCGATGACATTCTTGGGCGTCCTCTCCTCTGGTCTACCATCTGGCAAGCAAACTCTGGAGTCTGGAGCAGCGCGTCTTGGTATGCAGATTATCGCTGCATGAGCTCGGGGCCAAGCTCGGCACGTTCAGGCTTGGCGCACAGCTGGCCCCCTCCCCCGCCGCACTCCTGCGCGAGCCATGGGAGGGAAGTGTCACGCATCTCCAGACTCCCAGGACTCGCTACATACAAGCCAGGGTTGCGGGCGGGCAATTCGTCTATTCGGCGCTTGTTACGATGCAAGCGATGAAAGTATATCGAACTACTCTCGTCAGGATTGTCAAATGACCTCGAAACAACCGGTCCGACTACGTGACACTTTCCGCGTTTAGACTTTTGGGATTCCAGCGCATCGTTTTCAGTGTGCAGGGTGTATTCAATTAGACATCTTGCACTCATGACATTGCCACCAGAGACAGACGCGCCGAGTCGCGACTCGGAATCTCTAGCTGTCAGCCTGTAAGAAATCCAGCAGCACTCAGCAGCCGAGGCCAACCGTTCATCTGGTCCGTTTGCTTGATCTCCACTTGACAGATTCTCTGTCAGACCCGAGAACCCGAGCCGAAGAGTCGAAGTCGAGACCGGACCCAGATCAGCAGAGCCCCAGTGCCTTTTTCTATCGATTTTCCTTCATCCTGTTCCAACACGAGCCTGGATGGAAGAACATCAGGTGAAAATAGCAGCAGTTGGACACGAAGGGGAAAGAAACCGTGTCGTGTCCCGTGCCCACGCTCTTGTCCGGCGCAGCGCACTGCCAGAACATGGGCGAACAGCAGAGCCGGGAGCGGTCAAGGGTCTGGATCGAGCCTAGCGTCGATTCATTAGTAAAAAAAAGGGTGACCAAGTCTCCAGGGCCCCGCCCCGCAAAACGCCACGCGACGGCGAGACAACGGCGAAATCCATTTCCCCAGCTTTTTTTTTTCACTTGGTCTTTTCTGCTTGGGGCATTTTTTGGGGGGCCTTGGTGCTAGGGAAAGAACCCCCGTGACCTGGTGGCTGCGCTCTCCATGTTGGGCACGAAAGGGGGGTCCCCGGGGGGCCAGACAGCTGAAGACTGGAGTCCCTGGGCCAGTGTGGTCTCCCCCAGTTATTGTTCCCCAGTGGCTAATTTTCACCTCCAATTCCAATAATCGCGTGTGGTAACGTTGGTTTTTTTCCCTTTGATTTGTCTTCCCCTCCAAGTTTTCCAAATGTTTAGCGCTTGTAGTGGACTGCCGGTTCTCGCGCGCCACTGACGAGTCAATCTGTCCACCAAAGGTAGTGGTCATCGGCCGCTAAACTACTCTTTCACCCCTCCGTTGCGGTGATGACTAGCGAGGCCGTGTTCAGTCCAGATCTGCCTGGAATTGATGATCTGATGGTTTGGTCCACCAGGAGTCATTGATTTCTTACCAAGTGGACGCTGCTCTCCTCGATTTCCAATTCGTTTCTATCCATGTACCTTTTGTATGTGTTGCGCAGGCATTGAGTACAGCTGCATTCCCTTTTGTTAAGGAATCGCTCGTTCCTTCCCGCCCATCTAGCTTACCTTTAAGGTAGGTAACTCGTCGGCTCCCGTGGCAGGTGCCCAAGCCGACGGGAGTCCCCAAAGTCAATGCAATTGGGAATGTCCCCTTGTCGCCGTTTCCCCAAATGTTTGTATACACATTGGCAGCAATTGAATGTCCAAACAGACAGGACACATTCAACTTGAAGTGCTCATTGAGCTCTGTGTATTCATCTTCGTGGCTGGAGAGCAAGTACGATCACAATGGCACCTTAAGGTATCGTCAGGTGAGAGTGAAGAACCAAGAAATGGAAGGAAGAAATAAAAGTACCTTCCTACCCAAGGACCATTGTGTGAGACGGGAGGTACCTCCCACATCGCGCGCTAATACAGACAGGGAGCAGTTCCTTCCAAGTCACTATTCGTTGTATCCGTCCGGATACCTCCCAGTCTCTCTCTCTCTCTCTTCCATTTTTCATGACTGTTTGACTGCCACCCTTGTCGTCCTTCCTTCCCTCCTTCCCCGTGGCCTGCCCGCCCCGCGGCCCCTTCCCAACTCGTCGGGAGTCCCCTTCCCACCCCCCCTCGTACCTTCTTCACAAGTTCACACCCTCCCCCTCCCCCTTCCCCTCGACCTCCACGCCTGCCCAAGAGTTATCGGCCCTATTAAGCATGAGCTAGCAGGAGCTCCAATATGGGGACGGCTAACCAACGGGGCTAACCCAATGGGAGCTCGTCCTCGATGAACTGTGACCTGCAGACCCTCGGAATGGGGAGATGAAGCACCACACACACTCACACAAAACACTCCTCCTCACCATCTGGCTGCTGCTTCGTCCATAGGCATAGCGTACGGAATAGGTCTTCATCGACAACACGGCAGGCTGCTCTGCTCTGTCTGAGTCTGACTGACCCATTTGCATCGGCCTGGCCTGTCGTCCCATTCTCATTCGAATTCCAGACTCGAATTTTTGGTGTCACACACCCCCTCCCCTGGTCTCCAAATCCACCCCAGTTCTCAGTCCCCAGTCCATCAGTCGGTACTACCACACACACACCCACGCCAGACAGGCGGACTGACACGGACGCAGCTGCGTGGCATTGCCTTTGCACCTTCCTGGACGTGACACCAAGACTGATAAAAGGTCCTCGTCTCGCCCTCACTTTCTACTATGCTCCTCTTCCTTCCTCACGAGCTTCCTCGCCAACAACTCTCCCGACAAGCTTCCTCTCGTCCTCCCCTTTCCCACACAATCAGCTCGAATCATCGCCAAGCTCCCGAGGCGAACAACATCAGCAACAACCTCCACAATGGAGAAAGAAACCGGCGTTACGCGCGAGCCCGTCCAGGGCCTCGCCGTCACCGACAATGTCGACCAGATCGAGGCTCCCGTCACATGGAAGGCCTACTTGGTCTGCGCCTTTGCCTCCTTCGGAGGTATCTTCTTCGGATACGACTCCGGGTACATCAACGGTGTCCTGGGTTCCGTCAACTTCATCGAGGCCGTCGAGGGCAAGGGTGCTACCGCCATTGGCGAATCTGACACCTCCCTTATCGTCTCTATTCTCTCCTGCGGTACTTTCTTCGGTGCTCTCATTGCTGGTGACGTAGCCGACTGGATGGGACGCAAGTGGACTGTTATTCTCGGCTGCTTCATCTACATGATCGGTGTCGTAATCCAGATGATCACTGGTGTCGGCTCTTCCCCTCTTGCTCCCATCGTCACTGGCCGTCTCATTGCTGGTATCGGTGTGGGTTTTGAGTCCGCTGTTGTCATTCTGTACATGTCTGAGATTGTGAGTATACCTGCTTCCTTGCGGATACCCAGCGCAATACACTAACGCCACATCAATAGTCTCCCAAGAAGGTTCGTGGTGCTCTCGTCGCCGGTTACCAATTCTGCATCACCATCGGTCTTCTGCTCGCTGCTTGCGTCGTCTACGGCACCAAGGACCGCGCCGACACCGGCGCCTACCGCATTCCCATCTCCATCCAGTTCCCCTGGGCTCTGATTCTTGGAGGTGGTCTTATGCTGTTCCCCGACTCTCCCAGATACTTCGTCAAGAAGGGCAGACTCGCCGATGCCGCCGCCTCTCTTTCCAAGCTTCGTGGCCAGCCCGAGAACTCCGAGTACATCCAGGTCGAGCTTGCTGAGATCGTCGCCAACGAGGAGTACGAGCGCCAGCTCATTCCCTCTGCCACTTGGTTCGGCTCATGGGCCAACTGCTTCAGCGGATCCGTCTTCAAGGCCAACTCCAACTTGCGCAAGACCATCCTCGGTACTTCCCTCCAGATGATGCAACAGTGGACCGGTGTCAACTTCATCTTCTACTACTCGACTCCCTTCCTCCAGTCTACTGGTGCCATCAGCAACACCTTCTTGATCTCCCTCGTCTTCACCCTCGTCAACGTCTGCTCCACCCCCTTGTCCTTCTGGACTGTCGAACGCTTCGGTCGCCGCACCATCCTTCTCTGGGGTGCCGCTGGTATGACCGTCTGCCAGTTCCTCGTCGCCATCATCGGTGTCACTGTCGGTTTCAACCACACCCACCCCGACCCCGCCGATGCCACCAAGAGCATTGCCAACAACATTCCCGCCGTCAACGCCCAGATCGCCTTCATCGCCATCTTCATCTTCTGTTTCGCCTCCACCTGGGGACCCGGTGCCTGGATTCTTATCGGTGAGGTCTTCCCTCTGCCTATCCGCTCCCGCGGTGTTGCTCTGTCCACTGCTTCCAACTGGCTCTGGAACACCATCATTGCCGTCATCACCCCCTACATGGTCGGTGAGAAGCGTGGCAACCTCAAGTCTTCCGTCTTCTTCGTCTGGGGTGGTCTCTGCACCAGCGCCCTGGTTTACACCTACTTCCTGGTTCCCGAGACCAAGGGTCTGTCCCTGGAGCAGGTTGACAAGATGATGGAGGAGACCACTCCCCGCACTTCCGCCAAGTGGAAGCCCCATGAGACCTTCGCCTCCCAGGTCGCCCGCAACGGCGTCCTCGACAAGGTCCACGTCGACAACATTGAGCGTCGCACTTCCAACGTCTAAGTGCGCGTCTATCTTAATGTCCATTTTCAATTCTATCTATACCCCTAGTCTACTACCCGTCTTACCGGGTGAATAACCTGGAGGCATCTCTGAAGCTGGGTCCGATTTGGACACATCTTAACAATTTGTAATGCGAAATGTTGATGTGGAATGCATGGCGCGTGGGGGGATAACTTAGTCGTCACGGTTGTGACTAGTCATACCACCGCTCAAAGATAACTGTTAATACAACTAAAAAGTTGAAAATGAAATACTATACATCTTGCCTCACCTCTCTAAGTGAATGTGTACATCGCAGTCCAATTTGTCCGCGGAAGACAACCTCGGGAGCAACGTAAACAAAACACAACAAAACAAGATGACATGTGCATCAATCATGCACCTTGCTGGGTACCTTTTCCGGCACCACTTGTGGCACTACGTCGGACTGAGGCTTCGGCAAATCGTGGTCTTGTCTGCACTGGGGCAAGTTGAGCGGGGCATCAGATCTCTTGGCTGCATTCTGCAGGGACGGGGCTCCCGAACTGCAAACTACCTTACATTATCCGTACGTAGTACATACTACGTACACTTTTGGGCGTCGAGGTTCACGAATACTGTATCCCGGGGGTGGATATTGTAAGGGCGATATAGGATGCTCTCCTCAGGTGTATATAACTGCAATGTATTGCTAGCAGCTAAGTTCTCCCGAGGGACGATATTGCGAATTGACTCCATTGTCATCTCTTGATACTTTCGTCCGAGGTTAAGACGAAGAATGTCGTATTATGCCTTCGATGGCCTTGTTCACGCCGTATCTTTGAATCGAGTTTGCGATGGTAATGGGGCGCACCTTTTGGGTCTCGGCGAGTATTCGTACGTGATTTCTTCCCGGAGACGGGGAGACGGGTCGTACCTACTTTACACAGGAGAGATTTCTTTCGAGGCACACGTCTAATAGCCGGACTGTGTCCGAGGCTGAGATTTACCCTTAGGGGTACGTATCTATAGAACCCTAGGCCACTAGGCCAAACCACCAGTTGACGCCGATAGGAATCGAACCGACTTGGTAGGCCTGCCGCAAAGGTTACCACAACCACACCCCTTACATGGAGACTCACGAAGCCGCCTTCTGCTGCACCCTGTGAAAGAGCCGCTGGAGCGTCTCCCGCATCCGCTCGAGGTCATGCGCCTCTTTGCCCCATCGCCCGAGAACTCTCAACGCAAGCCGTACGAGAGAAGCCCAATTTGAGGGCGGTTTAACAGGACAATTCTCTGCCCCCACGACGGCTGCGAGGGTCATTACGGCGCAGGAGAATGCGCGGCGGGCAACGAACCAGCTTCCGCCGTGGCGGTGGTGGTGCGCCGTTTTGACGATCATGGCGGCGCAGGTGTCGACGGCTTTTTGAGCGAGGTGGATTACGCGCGAGTTCGTCGGATAGTCTTCACTTTGAACATGAGTCGGTAGACGCGGGTCATCTCGGCCCTGGCTCCGGCCACGGGCTCCGTGGAGGGCGCAGTAGAGGAGCGGGCGGAGGGTCGATTCGCGCCATCCTTGGAAGCATCCTTGGAGGTAGAAGGCGAGTTCGTTGTCCGGGTAGTGGTGTTCGGTGAATTGGATTAGGGGTGGGAGATGGGAGTGTCTGGGAGGCGTGTAAGTTTAACGTTTGAATGGGTGGGTGGTGCGTGTGACTTGAGGGCTGCTGATTTTCTCGGAGTTTTATTCGCGCTGCTTCAAGTCCGCCAAGTCTGGGGGATGCAAGCTGGGGAAAAGGACAGGTACGGGCAGTATGGACAGAGGGGTAGAAGCCACTCACAATTGCGAAATCTCCTTTTCAAACTCGTCATATTGTCGGACTAATAACCCCTCGTTCCTCAGCCAGTACGCCTCACCTTTGCGGTACAGCACAGACATTGTGTTTTTGATCGTTCGTCGGAGGGAGATCTCGGCGAGGTAGTAGAGCCAGCTGCGTTCTTCTTCCAGGCGTTGTTGAGGATCTGGGATCGGGGACCAGGTGTACTCTGACGGGCTGGCGGATGTCTCGTTGACGCTGGTGGTGGTAGTGATGGTCCTCGTTGTGGAGAGCGTCGAGGGAGGCGCCGGGAAGGAGTCCGGGTAGGTGAAGTCCTCGAGACCGCTTGGTCGGAGACCCAAAGTCGGGAGGATCTCGCTACTTTAGTCAGTGAAACCGGGTCCAAGGTATGGTAGTGCAAAGAAGATTGAGACGACTCACTTCTCCGCCTTGAAGCAAGACCAAAACACGCGCTGCTCAAGAGGCTGCGTCGGTTCCTCCCATCCGCTAGCCTCTTTCCATGGCCGGCGTCCTCTTCGGAGCAAGTGAGTCTGCAAGCGCGTCGAGGCCTGCTGGATGTAGAAGCAGGCTCGCATCGGCCGGAGGCAGCACTTTTCGTACATGGAGGCCAGGAAGAGGCATTGGATGTCCAGGATCGAGGGGCCTAAGAGGCCGATGCGTTTGGATGCTGCGAGGTAGTACGCTTCTGCGGTGTCGCAGTCTTGTGGTTCTAGTATTGGTGGCAAGGGAATGTCTGCTACACCGGTCTGGGTGTCGAATGTGGATTCTTGCGGAGGGATCCAAGGGGTTGTCAGACTTGCTAGGGCACAGGCGAGGAGCTGTTCGTTGAGGTTAATTGATGGGGTTTGGGGGGAATGGAGTGGCTGATGGAGGACTCTTACTACGAGACATGAGGAAGCATCCCATTTGATGCCGTGTTCAGTTGTCTGTTTGGCATAGGCTATCAGTTCGTGGCCCTCGAGGATTGGGTTTCGGGGGTGGACATGAGTAAGAAACTTTCGGCAAAGGGGGACGAATGCATCTTCTTGGATGCCTGGCCCGTTGATCATGGAGGGGTCGTTGGGCTGATTCAGGCCATCGTCGGTCATATCAGTACCGAATTCGAGAATGAAGGATTCTATTCGAGAGTCCTCTTCTGATATAATGCCTTCGAAGATGGGCTACCGGAGCATGGACTCGCAACGAAGGGCCGAGTACAGCGTGCGGGAAGTTTCTCCGCGGCGCTGGTCATTGTCGTCCATAAAGTGACCGTAGGTATCGCTGTCATTGTCATTCTGTTGACGCCTACTTCCATCTGTTGGGTGGATTTCAGCGTGAGGTGCCGCAGTCATTACCACTGATGCAGGCTGGTCTCTCAAAGGACTTCTTGGCCTCTGCAGCAAATGCTTGATTTCATCCAGTCTTTCCAAGATGACCGAGCTCGCGATACCTTCATCCTGGGATTTGGCAGCATGAGACACTCTGTCTCCTTCTTCTTCCTCTTCGTCGCCGTAGACGCAGGTCGCATGGTGATGTCGACAGAATCCACACACGGGACGGACGTTGTCGCACTTCGTCTTGCGAAGACGACAGAACTGGCATGCTGTCGCAGCGCGTTTCCTCCGGGTGAGATGGGTTGCTGATGCTGTTAGACGCCGTTTCTTATTAGATGGACCCCATCTAGATGGTTGGTCCTCCTGCGCCGGTGATCTGGACCCCGATGAAGGAGAAGGGGCTGCGACTGCATGCTGGGATGCTTGTATAGCTGGAGGTGCATCTGTCACTGTTGGCGGTGTACTGTGACGTTGGCGTATGCGTTGCGAGATTGCGTTGTCGTTGCTGATAAGGTCAGGGACGCGCATGTCTGCGTGCGTCAGCCCCGGGCCGGAAGGGGTTCGGAGCTGTGGTGGATGCTCCGGGGAAAGTACCTACCTTCCCTGAGGGCTTGGTGGACGTTCCGGATTTTGGTCCTCCGAGTGGAGAACCGAGGTACGGAGGGAAGAGGGGCCCATCTATCACGACATCGGCACCCGCAGTCCTTCCATTCCCCATTGTTTAACCCCAGTTTCTTTTCTCTTATTCCCGCCACCAGACATGTCCTTTCCTAAGCTGGCGATTTTTTGCACTCCTAAGTTGGACCCGCTCCCCCGGGACGGGGGATGCAATGACACAGGTCAGCAGTGCATATTCGGGTCAATACCAATTCGATGGTGTCCAATGAGTGGCTATCTGAATCGAATTGGCCTGCCTCACTGAGCATAGTGCAGCAATCACTCACTCACCATGGCGTACAAGGTGTCACAAGTCGAAAGTTCCTTCCGAGGCCTGATATACTTGGCTTATCCGCCGTCGCCTTGATTTTTCTGGAATTTTGATGGTATTGACTTTGATGTATTCTCAAAAGTTTAGCCATCATGGCAACTAACAACAGTTGTCTTTTGGGCAGCGATAACCAATTCGGCCCTCGCATCGACTACAACTGCCGCAACTTTGACTTCACTCTTCTCTTTGAAGATGCCATCTTTCTTATTATTCCCTCAGTAGTGTTTCTCCTACTCATTCCATTGCGCATATTCTCCATTGCCCGGACGCCGGTGAAAGTAGCGACTTACAAGCTTGACTTGTGGAAATTGGTGAGCCGCCCAACCTCGAATGATACTTATCTCATCGAGATCTCACTGACAATGACTGAAAATGTAGGCTCTTTTGAGCGTCTTGACTGTACTTCACCTTAGCTTCGTCATTATTGATGCCAAGTCGCTAGCTCTCCGCACATCGGCCTCACTGGCTGCGGGAATTCTCAACTTCATCGCCGTTTTGGCCGCAGCTTTCCACTCATTTCTGGAAGATCAACGCTCCACTCGTCCCTCCGACTTGCTCATACTCTATTTCTCAGCATCTGCCATACTATCGCTACCACGCCTGAGAACGCTATGGCTTATCACAGGCTCCGGAGCGCTCAAGGGTCTTTGGACTGCTATCGTCGCTGTCACGATCCTAGTCGTTCTTCTGGAGTCCATCGGCAAGAAACGATTCTTGCAGACAACGTACCAATCCCTCACGAAAGAAGAAGAGACTGGCTTTTGGGGTCGCAGCTTCTTCACTTGGCTCATGCCCTTCTTTTGTCTCGGGTACTCGCGGGTCATTCACATCCGAGATATGCCAGAAGTCGATAAAGACTTGACTGGGGATAGAGCAGGAGCAAGCCTCGAATCAGCGTGGTTGAAGCGAAAAGGGGAGAAGTGCCATGCATTGATTCGCTCCGGCTTTTACGCCTACCGCGGACCTCTAGTCGCCGGCGTCATAACGCGTCTCTTCCTCACTGCTTTTACATTTTGCCAGCCCTTCCTCATCACGGCCACATTGAGCTACATGCAGACAACCAAGACGCCACAGTCTGAGAGATACGGACAAGCACTCGTGGGAGCATACGTGCTTACGTACCTCGGCCTGGCAGTCTCGCGAGCAGCGTTTTCCCGCCATCAGTTTCGCTTCACTACGATGCTCCGAGCAGGACTAATGTCTTTGATCTTCAAGCAGACCCTCGCTCTCAAAGCGGACGACTTGAAAGACAGCGCTGCGGTTACTTTGATGGGCACAGATATCGAACGCATCGTACTCACGTTCAATAACCTTCATCAGATTTGGGCGGCGATTCTTGAGGTTAGCATTGCCATATTCCTCCTGCAACGCCAGATAGCCTCTGCATCTGTAGTACCAGTCGTCATTTCTATCGGTAGGTTACCCAAGGCCTGCTTTGCATCGATCCAAGATGCTGATGAATATGTCCCAAGTATGCGCTTTTGGCGTTATCCCCGTCTCCAAAACCATTGGAAGGGCACAGACGGCCTGGATTGAACGTTTGCAGAAGAGAGTCGCCGTCACGGCCTCCATGCTGGGAGATATGAAGGCGATCAAGATGCTTGGTCTCTCGGGCGTGTTGTCAACCACTATCACCGAGCTGCGACGTGTTGAATTGAAGACCTCGGAGAAATTCCGCAAACTGATCCTCTCTCAGATCCTCGTTTGTGAGTTTCTAAGTGTTCCTGTTCTCCTTCATGGCTAACTTTCCCCAGCAAACCTTCCCGTCGAGTTTGCTCCGTTCGCGACATTTGTCATCTACAGTATCATTGCAGTCATCACCAAAGATCAAACACTGACGACGACGAACGCCTTTACTGCACTGTCTCTCATCGGTCTTTTGACAGAACCACTCCTGATGTTCTGCCAATTCGTGCCTAACATTGTACAAGGGGTGGCTTGCTTCAAGCGCATCGAGATGTTCTGCCTCAAGGGATGCGAATCATCATTGCCCGAACAACCAATACCTCCGTCGCGCTCATCAGACACCACCCTGAACAGGGCAAGCATCGAGCTGGCAGATCATTCAACTCCCAAAACATCTGATCGAACCATTGCCTCATTCTGCAACGCAAAGATCTCCTGGTCGCCTGATTCCGACATAGTCTTTAAGGACCTTTCCTTGACAATCAAGCGAGGAATCACCATGATAGTCGGCCCTGTTGGGTGCGGAAAGTCGTGCCTTATGGAGAGTATTCTCGGAGAAACATCACATAATGTTGGGACCTGAGAGTGCATGACTCACGGAACCGCCTACTGCGCGCAAACTCCGTGGATGATGAACGACACTTTGAGACGAAACATCACTGGCGGCTTAGAGCATGATCCAAAATGGTTCGACCAAGTTTTGTGGCTCTGCTCCTTGACTGAAGATGTCAAGAACATGCCTGAAGGAGAGCTGTACAAAATTGGTAGTAACGGGGTCGGCTTGAGTGGAGGGCAACGGCAGCGTGTGGTGAGTTGGCAACCCCTTTTCTCGATAGAAAAAGGTGCGGCGACTTCTAAAACTAACATTTGCGCAAGGCAGTCGCTCGCGCCGTCTACTCTAGACACCGAGTTATGGTACTAGATGACGTCTTCAGCGGCCTCGATTCCAAAAGTATTAGCCAAATCTCGAGTCGCCTCTTCAGCAAAGAGGGCCACTTTCGCCGGAATGAGATCTCCATCATTCTTGCGACTCACACCCGTAAGTTCGCTCTCGAGGCGAAGATGGCTATAGCTGGGAAATTTCTAACCAATAGCGCAAAGGTTCACTTCTTCGATATGCAGATGAGCTGATCGTTCTCACTGAGGGCCAAGTCCTGAGCCAGGGTTCGTATGAACATATCCTTGCTAGCTCATCTGACTTGATTGCGAAATCGAAATTAGAAGATGACGATAATTCTTCACGTGGTGAGGAGTCGGAGCAAGCTGAGGGTTCTGTGAAATCCACACAAATCCAAAGGACCCTGGATGCCGAGGAAGATAGGCTGCGTCAGAACGGCTCATGGTCCGTTTACAAATACTACTTCGAGCGTGCTGGCTGGATAGTGGTTGGCTCATTCGTCTTCGCCACTTTTACCGAGGCATTCTGCAGTGGATTTACAAGTAAGCTCACAGAGACCCATATTCATTGCTCATCTCACACTGAACTATTGCCTAGATATCTGGTTTCAATGGTGGGTGGAAGCCAACGAAAAACGGCCAAATGACAACCTCGGCATGTATCTTGGGGTATATGCTCTCTTATTTGCAATGGCATGTCTTGGACTTTCTGTGGAATGCTGGTAAGATTTACACCAGCTCTCAATGTCGAGATTCGGTGCCGCTGACGACACCAGGCTGCTCTTCATACGGATCATAAGCGCGACAGCCATGAGTTTACATGGTGATCTACTGCACACAAGCTTGAGGTAGCACGAGGAAACCTCCCGCATTTCACTGTCACGCATGCTAATCCTCGCTCAGAGCACCACTGAGCTTCTTTCAGTCAACCGATACTGGCTCCATCACCAATAGGTAGGTGTGCTTTTCGGTCGTGTCTTAATAATGTGGTACAGGATTGACCAACTCGTGATCTAGATTTAGCCAGGATCTCAACCTAGTGGATGTTACTCTTCCATCGAATGCTATCAACTTCGCCTCAAGTGAGATTTTTCTTCTCAACACTAATCTGTCTGCGGGTGAGCTGCGCTAACTGCAAAAGATGCTTGCGCTTGCATTTTCAAGCTCATCATACTTTGTGTCATGGGCAAGTATCTGGCGACGTCAGTGCCTCTCTTAGTAGGAGTGCTCTTCTTCGTTCAGCGATACTATCTCCGCACCTCCCGTCAAGTCCGTCTCCTCGACATCGAAGCCAAGGCTCCGATCTACACCCATTTTCTTGAAACACTGAAGGGCGTTGCAACCATCCGTGCTTACAGATGGCAAGAGAACTTTGAGGAGCAGGCGACGAAGCTACTCAACATCTCACAGAAGCCCCACTACATGCTAGCATGTATCCGACAATGGCTCGCCCTGATTCTGGACCTCGTCGTTGGCGCCCTAGCGCTGATCATTGTGGCCATGGCGATATCCATCACCGAAAAGTTTTCTCCTGGTGCGATTGGTGTGTCAATGGTTCTAGTCTTGGGTTTCAACAACTCTCTTGCGACTACGATCAAGAATTGGACTGCATTGGAGACGTCTATCCGTGCTGTTGCCAGAATAAGAGAGTTTGCTCAGACAACGCCTTCTGAAGAGCGCGATTTGGGAAGCTCTGGTATCCCTCCTGAAAGATGGCCATTGCAGGGACGTATCGACTTTGAGAATGTCACTGCGAGGTACACAAGAGATGGTGACGCAACGCTCAAGAACTTGACACTTTCAATATCATCTGGTCAAAAGATCGCAGTTTGTGGGCCGTCAGGCAGCGGCAAGACATCCTTCGTTCTCTCGCTACTTCAGATGATTGAAGTCACCGACGGGAAGATCCTCATCGACGGCATCGATCTTGAAGGCTTAGAGAGATCAGAAGTACGTTCACGGATCAATTTCATACCCCAGGAGCCATTCTTCATTCCTGGCAGCGTTCGATTCAATCTCGATCCACACGCCCGCGAAAGCAGCGAGACCATCAAAGTAGCGCTCGACAAGGTTGGGCTTCTTGGGAAGATCGGTATGGCAGGTGGTCTGGATAGCGAGCTAGACGCCGATGGCTTCTCGGCAGGGGAAAGACAATTGCTGGCGTTGACGCGTGCGCTGATCGAAAAGAGTCAGATTTTGATCTTAGATGAAGCTACAAGCAGGTATGGAGTTTTCCTCAACAACCCATTACCGTTAGTAAACTAACACGGGCTCAGCGTGGACCAAGACACCGAAGACAAGATGCAGCGAATCATTGAAGAGGAGTTCTCAGACCAAACTGTCGTATCTGTCACACACCGTCTGAGATTCATAGAGAAGTATGACCGAGTACTTCTCTTGAAGCAGGGAGAAGTGGTAGAATGGAACACTCCCAATGCCTTACTAGCCACTGAGTCTGAGTTTAAGAAGTTGTTTGCAGCTACGCAAACTTCACGTTGAGCATTGTAGAATATGAGGCAGTTTTAGATGGTCGCGGACTTAATGCATTTGACTTGAAGTTTCATGATGAGAGACTGAGAGGCAAATGAGCGGTTCTGATTCGATGCCCCTACGTGTAAAAGATAGAGCCATAGCAAGGTGTTAAGGTTAAGGAGCGTTCCCCAGTTGCTAAACTTTCCATACCCACACTGTCGGCAGGTAGTATTCCAGATCACTACTCGTCATTCTGCTCGTCCAAGTCCTTGATCATCTGATCAGCAGCAGCAAGCGCAAAGGCGGCTGCCGTCAGCGTCGGGTTGCAGGCATTCTGCGTAGGAATGATACCGCAGCCGCCGAGGACCAGGTTCTTCTGGCCCCAGACTCTGCCAAAACGATCCACCACGCTTTCTTTCTTCGATTCCTCGAGGCTCTTCTTATCATGGCCAGCTCGGTAGGTGCCGCAGATGTGAAGGGCGGATCCGGGTGCGAGGTACTTGGGCTCGGCGCCGGGTAGGAAGCCGCCGAGGTTCCTGGCAACATCGACCATGCTGGAGGGTTGGATTTATCAGTAAAGAGTAATGGATAGGGTTCAGGCTTGATGGCTTACTCAGTGATCATTTCAGAGCAGCGCTTGGCATCACTGTCGTTGATCGTGTAGTGGAATGTTGGCTGTACGATGCAGTTGATCAGTCTCTAAGACAATTGTGAAGTCTCGAAGTAAAGGAAGCGCACTCAAGCTTACCTGTGGCATCCCGAACTGGTCCTTGACATCCGTCGAGAACTCAACGTAGTTGTCCTTGCTAGGCTCGGTGTATCCGAACCAGCGAAGATCAACCACGAGGCGCTGATCGATGGATGATGGGACTTCTCCGTACCCAAATGCATCGCGATGGATCTGAGTGTGCCATCGGTGCTTATTGGTCAATGGGAAGTAGACCTGAGGATCGGGATCGTTGAAGGGGATGGGAAGTGGGTCGTTGGGAAACTTGGACTTGTGCTCGTTGACTGCAGTTTCCCAGCCAAGCCCGTGTGAATCGCTGGCAATATCTAGCACGTGAGTCTTCTTCAGTACAATCTGGCAAAAGGCCATTGGCTGCTCCGTTAAGTAACGGCCCTATTGAAATTGGTTGTTAGTACCGCGTACGCAGCTACGAAGGGGGAAATCTCACCAACGCGGGAAGGGTGTCTTTGAGACCACCCGAGTTCCACAGGATACCCGGGGTCAAGACAGCTCCTGCGCAAATGATGTACTTCTTGGCTTGAATGAGATACTTCTCAGCACCAAGAAGGTTTTCTACTTCAGCTGCTTCAACTTCACCAGAGGCCTGGTTCACGATCAGTCTGACACACTGAGAGTTGGCGCGCAACTCGAAAGTGTCGTGCTCCTTGCTAGGATCAGAGAGCTCGTCGCCAAGGATCGTAGCAGTACACCCCCATTCGACAAACTCCTCATTCTTAGCACTCCTCTTACCAGAGAGAGGCATGCTCAGAACCTCGCGTCCCTTCTTCTCGTAGGCTGCCGTCAAGACAGACTTGACGAGACCTCCGCGGATGGACTTGTCAAAGAGCGTCCTGTCGGTCCAGAAGAGCTTTTCAGCTCGGGTGTAAAGATCGTTCCATTCGCTATCGGAGAAGAGATCGGATCGCTCGATGTCCTTATGTTCACGAGGCGTACAGCAAGTCCAGTGGCCACCCATCCCGCCGACGAGGCGCGTGGCTGCCGCGGCGGGGAGATTGTCCACGGCCTTTTGGTTCGGATTCTGCCCATTCTTGATGAAGGGGGTCCTTGGGGATTGGAAGTCAGCTAAGAATAATCTAACAGTGGGATGTAAAAGGGAAACCCTACGAACTGCCCCAAGAAATCGGCTCGACGTATGGATCGGCTACGTTGGTTGGAATGGATAGAAGACTCAGCTCTCCCTAGATGAAACTTTAGCGCCATGGGCCAAGCACCTCAACCCCAGGAGAAGTCTTTACTTTGACGGTGCTAAACGAACATGAAGTCAGCAAAACCTCCGCCTAAATAAACCCACAGTGACACGTACTTGGTGAAAAGACTGATGTCTCGCTGGACCGCCACACTGTTCTTCTTGTGGTCTCCAATCCGCTTGGTTTCTCTGTGACGAGTGTGAGAAATGTGATTGATTGATCCGAGGAGTCATATGCTCCATAGAGACCTACTGATTCCCGACATCTATCATGAGAACCTTCCGCCCATTCTCGACTAGCGTGCGAGAAAACACCGCGCCGATCGGACCCGAGCCAACGACGAGAACGTCGGCTTCTTCCAAGCGGATCCCCTCATAGCCCTGGATCTTGACTGGAGAGACTCTCATGATAGCTGCCTAATAGCTGCCTGTTGATGCGTATTCTTTCGGATAGTGGTGATGGTGTCATAGGTTCAAAAGAGATGCGGAGGGAACTCGATGGAGGACAAAGATTATCCCTATTTATAATGAAAAGAGCCGAGTGTAACTTGTCCCCCTATGAGATAGCTTCAGTATCATGATTGATCCTTCTTTCCTGTCATTACCGGCATCACTGAGGAGGCAGACTCGACAGAATCAGCACTGGCTAGGTCAGTCCATGAGAGGGGTAAGACCCAACATGAATGGCCTGATTTTCTCAACGAGTTTAAGTCACTCCCGTTGCTCAACGATTATTCAAGAGTGCTGTGCGTTTAGAAAAGTTCCACAAAGAGCACATACGGGAAGACGGAAGGCTAGTAGCATTTGAGTTATATTCAACAAGCCCTCCTTACGGATGACATCCTGCTATTGGACGGACTACTTAAACATAGCTGATCTGCCGTCTAGCGTCCTCGTGGTGATTATTGTGCCCTCTTTCAGAGATCACAGACTGCACAATTCCGTCATACGACAAGGCTATATGATAGTTGTGAATCTAGGTGTTCATCCCGTCGGACGTAACACTAATATCACGCGTAACCTCAGTTACGCTCGCCTGCCTGCTGGACATGCCTCCCACCTGCCAGGGTGTGTGCAAACTTGTCAAGTACTTCATGAATATACATAAGCTGGAGCATGACTTCAACCAAGTAAGGAATGAGTACAGCAGCAGGTATACTCTGGTTGATGAGGTTTCCCTGGCATACCTTAGTCGCACAGCATGCCAAGTCCCGCTCTCATGTCACATGTGGCGTTATGGGCTTGCATATGGCTAGTCTAGTAGTTCTGTCATCTTGGCTGGCAGCGATGTCAAGCTACGATCCTAACACTTCTCAATTGCGTGGTCGATTTCCATATCGTCAGGACTCGGTGCAGGTGACGAGCCAGTCTACCCAAAAAGATTAACGGCGTGAGCATCTACATGCACCATGAACCATGTTGCGATTACATTACACAAGGTACCCTGTCTTGGTTAAGTAAATCACTCAGCGGTTCTATCCATGCCTAGAATCAGTTCCTTCCATCTTTATTTAATTCAAAAGTAGTACACCAGTGCTGGAGAGGCCCATTGACTCCAACTTTCAAGAGTGCGGTTGACTCGCGATCTGGAGATATTGAGTCTCACCAGAACACACATTAGGCGGGACCTTCCTTACCGTTTCTTTTGATCATGTTTTCACAAGACCTAAGAACCTTATTGGTAGATCTTCCGAAGATGCTTGCGCATGCGCACTGTTTGTCAGTGAGGGATCTGCAACTGTCGCAAACATTGCGAGGCACCATGCTTCTTCCCGGCCGACGGGCCGTTCCTAGCCGTTCAAAGGTGTACAGGCGCTTGTGGATCCGAACTCCTCGACTGCCGGTCTGAAAGCATTGTGACGTTAATCTTTGCTTTTTGGACTTGATGCACGCTTACGGGCTTACATGTCAAACAGCAGACATTGTAATGCCGGGCTGCTCATATGCAGGTAAGTTGAGTCCGTAACTGACTTAGCGGCCGTTGTCTCAACTCAGCTCCTCGTCCATAGTTGCGACTAAGTGGTGTAGGTCTCAACTTGGCCTCTCGTCCCGCAATTCAGCGGTGTACAACGTAAGGTATCAAAACGGGCGGTCGGAAGGCAACACCCGGCTGATCCATGCTCCGGAACGTGAGGGTCGGACAAGTTATGGGTCAATATGGTGCGGGGTAGATCGTCCATCGACTGCATTGCTTGGCTGACCACCGAAGGGGGGAGGTTGATGTCATTCCTCATAGGCCAATCATACTTGGCTCGAGACACTCATAACTCTTAACTACTATCAATTAACAAAAATTCAATTTACTCGCGAATAAATTCATGAATTTTCTTCATCGAAACTCCTTTGAACATGGCACGGAAAATTAGACTTGGAATCCTCACCCCCTCTTCCAACACTAGCCTCGAGCCGCTCACTCAAGCCATTATTTCCGGGCTTCCGGACGTCACAGTTCACTTTTCTCGTTTTCGGGTTCTTAAGATCAGCCTAGATAACGATGGACTTGGCCAGTTCCAGACCGATAATCTCATCTCAGCCGCGCAACTTTTGGCCGATGCTGAGGTTGACATGATCGGTTGGAGCGGTACTTCATCAGGTTGGCTGGGGTTCGAAGCTGATGAAAGGCTATGCGCGGATATCACTGCGGCAACAACCATTCCCGCCACGACTTCCGTTCTTGCATTGAACAAGGCCTTGCTGGAGTTTGGCATCAAGGATTTTGGCTTGGTCACCCCTTACACAGATGATGTCCAAGAAGCCATCACCCGAAATTATTCGCGTGCCGGAGTGAATTGCCAAAAAGAACGACATCTAGGCCTTTCAGTGAACTCGTCTTTTGGCCGCGTCGAAGAAACGACGCTAGATGGCCTTGTGAGTGCAGTGGTGGCTCAGAGACCTGAGACAGTAACCATATTCTGCACAAACTTGAGAGCAGCCCAGAGAGTGGCTTTCTGGGAGGACAATCATAGCCTCTTGATACTCGATACCGTTATCACAGTTATCTGGGATATGTTGCGAGAATGCAAGGTCGATATGAAACCCTTGGGCGATTGGGGCAAATTATTCTCAAGGCAGTAAAAGCTAGCCACTTTGTTACGAGCAGGTCAAGGCAACCAACTGTGGCACAAAGCAAAAGCTTCGATAATGATGACTCCGCACCATTTTCCCTTGTTCTGCATTATATAGCCACGCGCCCACAGTGACAAGTTGCGGCGGGCGTAACACCTACCCCGCAAGCTTACGGCGGTTACGATACGCCATATATATATAGGATAAGGGGACACGAGGCACCCTCTCACGGAACGGAAGAACTATGGTATAAATCACGTAATAATAAGATAAGGATCATTTAGGATCAATATAATCTAACACGACTTAGGGGCTAAACGATCATTCTGAATCAGAATGATCCAAGACGACCTAAGGAACAAAGGATATATTCAGGATTAGGACTTATATATAAGGATAGACTTTCTATAGCTCTTCAGCAATTAACTTCGTATCAGGATTAACATCCGCTTTCAGCTATCACCTTGACAAGACTACGATTGATCACCGAAGCCTTACCTTACCTTACGATTGACAGACATAATTTCCTTGAAGCTATCCCTGACTACGAATACTGTTACCAGTTCCGCAGCCTCAACTTCTGCAAACATACCTCACTACGACTAGCTGGCCGTAACAAATGAGCGCTTACCCGATTAGAGGGACTGATTATTGATAAAGGATATGTTCAGGACTAGGACTTGTATATAGGATAGACTTGAGCCGGACTCTAGTGTTACGGCCAGCTAGTCGTAGGGGTAGTTTGCAGAAGTTGAGGTTGCGGAACTGGTAACAGTAATCGTAGTCGTGGAATATTTTCAAGGAAACTATGTCTGTCAATCGTAAGGTAAGGTAAGGCTTCGGTGATCAATCGTAGTCTTGTCAAGGTGATAGCTGAAAGCGGATGTTAATCCTGATACGAAGTTAATTGCTGAAGAGCTATGGAAAGTCTGTCCTAGAGTCCGGCTCGAGTCCATCCTATATACAAGTCTTGATTCTGAACATATCCTTTATCCGTATATTTACCGTATGGATTCCGTATTCTGAACATACAGGGTCCGTACCTCAAAGGGACGGATTCCGTATTCTTGGTATACGGCTTTCTTTATCTTATTATTATGTGACTTGCTCTATAGTTCTTCCGTTCCGTAGGGTGACGTATGTGTTCCCATAGTTCGTGCACTTATGGTGTGCCGTAGTCGCCGTGGTCCTGCGGGGCAGGCCCTGGACTTGGTCGTGCATGTTGGGTCGTAAAATCTAGGACAGACTTCCTATAGCTTCTTTAGCAATTAACTTCGTATTAGATCTTATGATCGCTTTCAGCTATCTCCCCTAAGAACCTCTTTGACAAGACTACGATTGATTACCGAAACCTTCCCTACCTTACGATTTATAGATAACGTGAATGATAAGCGAGTGAGACAGACAAGCGAGTGAGACACAAAACTGCGCCGATGATGCTTCAACACAAATGGAGACGTTTCTTCCACAACACATCATGGCATCCAGAAGTAATGAGTCAGGCATACAGCTGGCCCTTCAAGCTATCAGAATCAATCCAGAGCTTAGTGCACGGGCTGCAGCTACGATCTACTCGGTCAGCCATGCAACATTGAGTCGACGATTGAAGGGCTCTACATCTCGAAGCGACAGGATACCGAACTCGAGGAATCTTACTTTGCTAGAGGAGCAGACGTTAGTTAATCACATTCTCGATCTAGATGCCCGATCATTCCCTCCCCGGATCCGTGGTGTGGAAGAAATGGCTGATCGACTGCTTGCTGATCGCGACGCGCCTCCGGTTGGGAAGCGCTGGGCCTTAAACTTCGTCAAACGACAACCACAATTGCGGACGCGGTTTTTTCGGAGGTACGACTACAAGAGGGCCCAATGCGAGGATGCAGAGGCTATTCGCGGCTGGTTCGCTCTTGTGAAGAACACAATCGCGAAGTATGGTATCAATGAGTTTGATATCTACAACTTTGATGAGACTGGCTTTATGATGGGCCAGATTGCATCTGGCATGGTTGTCACAAGTACTGAAAGGCGTTCAAACACAAAAATGGCGCAGCCTGGTAATCGAGAATGGGTTACAGTGATTCAAGCCATCAACTCGCAAGGCTATAACGTCCCGCCGTACATCATCGTTGCAGGCCAATATCACCTCTCAACCTGGTATACAGAGTCAGGTTTCCCGGACGACTGGGTCATTGCGACGTCAGAAAACGGATGGACAACAAATGAAAGAGGCCTAGATTGGATCCAGCACTATGATCGTCATACGAAACCACGTTTGAGAGGCCAATATCGCCTCCTCGTCGTCGACGGGCACGAAAGTCACCACTCAACAGACTTTGAGATATATTGCAAGGCAAACAAGATCGTTACACTTTGTATGCCGCCTCATTCGTCTCATCTACTCCAGCCCCTTGACGTTGGGTGCTTTGGTCCGCTAAAGACGGCGTATGGGCAACAAATTGAGGATAAGATGCGGCGGGGCGTAACCCACATCTCAAAGGAGGACTTCTTTCCTGCATATCGCAGCGCATTTAGTCAAGCGATGACTGAAAAAAACATCCAAGGGGGTTTTAGAGGAGCTGGGCTTGTTCCTCTGAGTGCAGAAAGCGTCCTATCAAAGCTGGATATCCGGCTACACACTCCAACGCCTCCAGCATCACTACCACAGACACCTCCGCCTTGGGTTTCAAGGACACCAAACAACCCAGTAGAGGCAAGCTCTCAATCCAACTTTATTAAGAGTCGGATCACTCGTCACCAAAGCAGCTCCCCAACCTCTATTTGCGAGGCTGTTGAACGACTTTCTAAAGGTACAAGAGGCATCATGCACCAAGTAGCCTTACTTAGATCTGAGGTACAGATTCTTAGAGACGAGAATAACCAACTCAGTCGACGACGGAGAACTAAGAAAACACGCCTACAACATGGAGGAAGTCTTACTGTAGCTGACGCAGCAGATATACAGTCACAGAAAGATGTGACTGCGCAGGTTCAGGAGGAAATGCGTCGTACTAGTGGTCGCAAACTGAGGGCCGAGACAGGTCAGCGACGGTGTGGCGTTTGTGGTCACCCGGGACACAATTCACGAACGTGCCAGTTTATTGAAGAGATGTCTGAAGATGAGGATTATGAGTAGTTTGAAATGAATTGATGCTGTTGATGTTGATATGGAAGCCAGTTTATCTCATCGGCGCAGTTTTGTGTCTCACTCGCTTGTCTGTCTCACTCGCTTATCATTCACGTTACAGGTTGTTGGGACTAATCAACAGCTAACAACGGCACTCCTCCGACAACAAGACTATGTCCGTCAATGGCAAGAAACATGGGGTCCCCAAGTCAACCCACCACCCTATTCACCCCCACGGCAATCCTCCCCTCAAAGCGAAGCGTCTTTCCGAACTGCAGCCTCCTACCACACTCTAAGCAACCGATCCTCCTCTCCTCCTATAACCGAAATCCCAAACCCACCGATTCCTGGCGATCCAGAGCAAACCTATGATGCCCTCTTCGACCGAGTTAATACCTTTGCAAGAGCTAATGGATTTGGCATTATAAAGCGGAATAGGCATAAAGCTCGAGGCCGAATCATTCGATACACCTTCCAGTGTGATCGGTTTGGCGAGCCTGGGCCTACACAAGGTGCTGGTATTCGACAGCGCAAGTCTCGTAAATGCGGTTGTAAATGGTAAGTTATTGCCGAGGCTTAAGAGGAGGGTAAGTGGCTTTTACGTTATCACCTAGACCCCTAGTATAGTTAGTATAATCATGGCCCTAGCCTTGAAGCTACTGCACACCCTTCACATCGCAGGCTTACCCAGCCACTTCAGGATGCCATTGAAACTACAAGCCGACGAGTTGGGATTCGGGCTCGCGATGTGCGTGCTCTTGTCCAGGAGCAGTTCCCAGAGTCCTTATTTACCCAGCGAGATATCTATAACGCTAGGGCTCGTATAAACCGAGAGAAACTAGCGGGATATTCGCTAACTGCAGTATTAATCAAGCTGTTTGATGAGCGAGATATCCTATACGTGGTGAAATGGGCAGACGCCGAGCCAAACCGCCTTATTGGCCTTGTCTGGACCTTTCCCTACTGTCTCCAAATGTGGAAGTGATTCCCTGTGATTAGCTTTGACAACACCTACAATACCAATCGCTTTAAGCTCCCTCTCTTCCAAGCTACTGGGCAAACCTGCCTTGGATCTGTTTACAACGCTGCGTTTGGCCTTATCGACAACGAGAGACTAGAGGGTTTCCAGTTTCTCTCAGCAGGGATCCGCCAACTCATGGACCAACACTCAGTCCGTTACCCCACTGTTATTATTACAGACTACGACAAGCAGATGAAGGCTGCACTGAATGAGCAGTTCCCAGACGTTCAGCAACAACTCTGCATCCACCACATCAATTCTAACGTTATGCTCAGGGCTAAGCAGAAGTGGGTTAAGGACCGCAGCTGTAGCAGTAACAGCAGTGGGTCTAATGACGAGGGATATCAGCTACCAATACAAGCAATGGCCACGCTAAGTGATGAGGATGAGGCCTATATCAACACATCTATTGATAAGCCCCCCCCTCATACGTATCGTGGGGTCCTTATGATGTGGAAGCTTGTTGTTTTTGCTGAGACTGAGCACGCTTTTGAGAAAGCCTGGACCAAGCTCTGTAAAGAGTTTAACGACCAACGCCCAATCCTCCAGTACCTCAACATAACATACCTACCTTTAAGAGCACAGTGGGCCCGCTGCTCTATCCGAAAATATTAGAACTTTGGTGTTCGCGTCACCTCTGGCACTGAGTCAAGTAATAACAACATTAAGAGTTATCTCTTAAATGATCTTAGTCACCTATATCGACTTGTTGATGTTATGTAGGACATGATTGGTGACCAGGAGATACGCTTCAGGCAAGCTTGTGCTGAGGATGAAGTGCTTACAGGCCGGGAGTATATAGGTACTCGCTTTGAGTACCTAGGCGAACTTCGAACGATGCTTTCCTCGAAGTGTCTTGCATTAATTGGGAAGCAATACCGGCTGGTAAAGAAGGCAATGCCGTCTGGCACGAGGCCATTCCTAGCCCCCCTTGGAGACTGTGGTCTAGACTGCACTGTTTTAATTGAGCTGGGTATCCCATGCTGCCATAAGATCTACTCCTAAAAGTTAGATTTAGCTACTTTCAGTAAATGGGAGGTATACCCTCGGTGGCGTCTTCGAGAGACGTCTTCCTCAGATCCATACCGCCGGATCCTTGACCCTAAGATTGCTGCATCCCTCCGCGGTAGGCTAAAGAACATAGTGCAGCCTGTCCTATCATAACTAGCCTTGCCTGCAGAGGGCCAGTCAGCCAGACAAGCCCGCACTACCTATAGCAGCCAAGGCGTAAGTAGTAAGAAGCGAGGCCGCCCACCTGGGAGCAAGAATAAGTCGACGCTAGCTGGGCTTACACAAGAGACAAGTTAGCCAAGTCAAAGCCAGATATCAAGCTCATCCTAGCGACAAACAAGGAGCCAGTCTAGTGTTCTTGGAAGGGGAGGACAACAGGGAATTATGCAAGTGGACGGCCGATGTAGCCTAGTGTTCGGAGGAAACGGAGTTAGTGGGAAATGGTCTGTAGTAACGATGAATCTTTGCAACCACGTCGCAAAAGGTAGTTAGGTAATAGGCCTTTTGAGGGGTTATATAGTCCCTATTTGAGATTTACAAACCTGGGGTATAAGTAGGCTGTAATACGTACTTTTAGAAATCTCAAATTAGAGCTTAGGTTAGAGAAGAGGGCAGGAATAGCCATGTTAGTGCAGTCACCCTCACCGCTTTTATGGGGAGGTATTGTTTTTTTAAACCAATCAAAAGGTCGAACAGCGACGCCGGTGTAAGGTCGACGCCGGTGTATCAATTCCCATTATAAATTACTTAATTTATTAGTTATGTATTATTTAAAGGCGGTACGGTATATTATGTACCTTAAGGGCATTCTAGTTAATCAGAGCTTAGTTTAGATAGCTGGGTTCCTGTCCCTAATGATGTTAAATACTGCTACTACTTCTACTATAGTAAAAGCTAGCTACTGTTGGTACGTACAGGTATAATACATAAGGCTGAGAAATACTTCTAAGGAGCTGTATCGCGGCTAGAATTGATCGTCAAAATGTGCGCTTCATCTGGTATCCAATCCCGCCATCATAGTCCGAAAGGAAGGTTGATCGGAAGTCCTCCGCCAAAAGGGATATGGACAGGAAGTCTACCGCCGTTGTTGTTCCGGCCGCCAAAGGGGAAGCCTCCGCCGACAAAGGGAGTGTTATCGAAGTTGACCATATTTGGTCCACGTGAGTTGGATGTCCATGACCAGGAGCGGCCTCCATCGCCACCAATATCGATGTTGACGTGTACTCTCCTTCGCGTTCCGTCTTCCTCCTTGTCATCATCTTGTTCATTTCTTTGCTGATCTTGTCGAGAATTCTGACGCCTTTGCTCTGGTCTCGAATTTTGACGCTGCCGGCTATTGCGTGGTCTCTGAGGTTCTGGCCTCGGCTGGGGTCGCCGCGGTACCTCTTCGTCAAAAGAGTTATTCCCCTCATCTTCTTCTGGTTGCTCATATCGGCGGCGTTGTTGCTGTTGCTGCTGCCTCGGCGGTGGGGGAAGCGGTGGCTCTCTGGGCGTCTTTATGTCTCCGTACATTCCATAGATGCTGTCCTCCCAGTTCTTGTTTGCCTCAGGCTTCTTTTGTTCCCGGCGTGATGGAGGTGAGCGTGAAAGCTTGGGAGGTTCTGTAGTCTCCTGGCTGTATCGTGAGCTCTCATCGGTTCTGCCTGTACTGTATCTGGCGCTGCTCCGATCAAAGTTGTTGCTATATGAGCTCGTGTATGTTTGGCTCTGTTGCACGCCTGGCGACGTTTGTCGGACAAGGGCATTGGAAGGCGGGAATGGAGATTGTCCTGGGCGAGGATTGCTGGAGTTGCCCATACTCCCATTGGAACCTGTTTTGTTGCTCATTTTCTAAGATTCTATCTTTGTGCAATCAACCCAATTGTCGACTTGATCAGTAGTACTGAGGTTGCTCTCTTTTCTGTGGGCTCTTAAACCGTGCAAATGAAATTTTTGAATTCCAGATCACCGCACGTTATATGTTTTGCAGTTCTAGGCAAGCCCGAGCCCAGGGTTATAGTCTGGCTCACAGTGGCGCCACAATCCTCCGACTCAAGATTCATGCGTTTCATGATTTCTTATGGGGCTGGCGAGAACTCCCGTTTGCTTATGGATGCGTCAAGACCTTACGATGTTTTGTGACTGGAGGCGTTTGAGGTTCTCCCTGATGATTCGGATTAGCGAAACATCAGACCATAAATTTCCCAACTCATCATGGCCTTACATCGAAGAAAGAACAATGCGATTTCCCAGAAGTTCTCTAACTTCGTAGTGTCGGCGAACTGGATTACCCTGGATGATCGATCTGTTGTCATTGTTCGCTGCGAGGTGGTTGGAACAAGGTTTGATCCCTGGTCCAGGGGATTTTTCCATCCGATGCTCCCCAAGGACCGTCCCATCATCGACCCATTTTAGTGTCCCCATCCCTGGATTTGTGCTGCCAAAAGTTAGCGCTCCAGCCTTCATCACCTCTTGGCTCTAAAAGGGTGCCCGCTAATTTAGATCGGCAGCACATGCAATCACTATGAACACATCAGGCTAAAAATTCTCTTGAGTAGAAAAGATTATATTGCCGGATAGAATGACTGAAACATAAGGATTGACTGGCAAAACGTTCTTTCCCTCCCCCTCTACAAATCCCCTTTGTCAGGTAGTGACCAGCATCGGGATCAAACCCGCGATGCCTTGTTCAACCTTGAACATACACGGAGATAAGAATTTTCGAGACACCATGCTGCTGACGAGTCGTGCTCTTGACCTCAATGTGAGCGGAACTGTTGTTACGAGTTCCTACATTGAAGGTTTATCAGAGCTCGCTTATTTCCACCACATGACGAAGGAGTTGTCGAACTGGAACCTTTCACCGGGCTTGATGGCCAGGGTGTAGATCTCATCCCAGCTGATCCTCCAGGGAGCGCGCTCCAAACCGGTAGAGACATCCTCAAGTCCGGCGGAGATGAAGTTAGGGGCTTGATAGTATTAGCTTTCTGGAAGTCATATTTATTTATTGGTTAACTACTTACCGTTGGGGAAGGCAGCATCAAACTGCAAGTAAAGGGTGTGAATGTCGTTGAACCACGCGGTCACAGCAACGTTGACTCCGTTGATAATAAGGCCAGTAACGATTCTCTTGTAGTAGCCGTTTCCGGCCTTGAAAATGCCACTCTGGTGGTCGTGAGGCCAAACTGTGATTTGTCAGCGGTCTCTTCTTGGCTGGACTTGGGCGGACTGGCATACCACGACGCTCCAGCGAGTTCTCGACCTCATCGACTGCTCTAGCTACAACGACTTCACAATGTCAGCTTTTTGTAATATGCGCCAAAATCTCAAGGTCTAGTACCATCGGCGAGGTTGACATCACGAGCCTCGTGAGCCTGGAGGAGGTCAAGGTCAACGATTGGCTTGCCTGCTCAATTGGTTAGATCTCTGTCAATAATTGCTGCAGACAAAGCTCACTTTCAATCTCCTTGGCGATGTTCGCCTCGTTCACATCAGGAACAGGAGTGGCTGTGGCAACAGCCAACAGAAGAGCGATGGTAGCAGCAGCGAAACGCATGGTGAGATTGTCGATCTAAGAAGCGAGTGGAAGTTGATAAAAGAGTGTTTGAAAGTGAGTGTGGTGATGAGGTTCTGCATGAATGTTTCGTGGTGGGCTGAATGATACCTTTCATAATATTATCCCAGTACAAGACCTCTTTAGCAGTCAATGTGCCTGAGAACAGCTTCATTTCTGCAAATCCCCCGTCCAGCGCTGGCGATTTCCAAATTCGAGTATTACTTTCCGACTGCAGTCATCATCGCGGCGATGTCTTTGACAAGCTTTCCTCCAAAAGTGTAAAATGGCTAAGCTTTCGATCAGTCCGGAGCACAATCAGAAGTTGCAAGCATTATGTTTGAGGTCTAGTGGGTATTGCAATGGTTGGAGTTGCACGAGTCAGTAAACTATGCGTTGTCTATGGCTAGCTAAAAAGAGTGCTCCGTGATTTGAAGCTTTTGCAAAGCGGACTCGGCAGCCACCGCAATTGCATGCTGACTATCAGTCTCGCACTAGTCCAGCATCACATATTGTTCAAGTTTCCTTGACAGGGCATACAGTTATTCGGATCCGTATTTGACGTCGGCCGTGAAAGTTCCAGCTAACTACCTATTGGAAATCAAATACCCGGTCCAGTGGTCTGACTTCGCAATGCCAAAGATATTCCTTCGGTTCTTCCGGGTGAGTACCTTTAGATCATTGCTTCCGCTCTAGTGCCTGCTATTGTTCTGTGCTGAGCACTAAGAAGTTCTCGAAACAGAAGTGCCCATGACGTTCGCCTCATTTTTCGGGTATTCTGAGCCCATGTGAATATTAACTGCTTTTAGCTACATTGTATCACTCTGACACTTTTCCCGCACTAGCCAACTGCACCTTAAGGAAGTATTTAACTAGATTCGAATCAAGGAAGGAGACAAATGGAAAACAGCATTCCGAACCTGCAGAGGACTCTTTAAGTAACTTGTTATACCCTTTGGACTCAAAACGCACCCGCCACGTTCTAGACAATAGCAAACCATGTTCTTAGAGAATATATGGACATCTTCGTCTTTATTTATATTAATAACGTCCTTATATTCTCTCTAAATATAGAAATACATAAAAAATACGTCTATTATTACGGCCAGCTAGTCGTAGTGAGGTATGTTTGCAGAAGTTGAGGCTGCGGAACTGGTAACAGTATTCGTAGTCGGGGATAGCTTCAGGGAAGCTATGTCTGTAAGTCGTAAGGTGAGGGAAGGCTGCGGTGATCAATCGTAGTCTTATCAAAGAGGTTCTCAGGGAAGATAGCTGAAAGCGATCATAAGATCTGATACGAAGTTAATTGCTGAAGAGCTATGGAAGTCTGTCCTAGAGTTTGGCTCAAGTCCATCCTTATATACAAGTCCTGATCCTGAACATGTCCCTTGTCCCTTGGGTCGTCTTGGGTCATTCTGATCCAGAATGATCGTTTAGCCCCCAAGTCGTGTTGGATCATATTTGTTGGATCTCTGAGCAGTCGGCAGAAAAGATGGATCCGGAAGGCAGTATGGGCACTTACAAACGGCCCTTTCACTTATATACCACTTCTGGGAGATCGTGGGCTCTGCCCACAATCTCCTCCTTCCACCTCTAGACGCAGCAATAATAGACCATTATTGACACTTCGTTCCAACCGTACGGTTGCCCTGCTGACGTGTATACCAACAATATTGATCCCAAATGATCCTTATCTTATCATCACGTGACTTGTACCATAGTTCTTCCGTTCCGTGAGAGGGTGCCTTGTGTCCCCTTGTCCTGTGCATCCCATCATGGAGACTTTGCAGCATACCACGAGAGATTCGCTCATCAAGATGCGTTGCTCAACTGCAGCTGTGGGAAACCCAAGACACCAGTCCATTTCTACTTCTGCAAGCGTGGACGCAAGGCTACACCGCGCTACCTCCGCCAACGTATGGCCAAAGCAAGCATTGATTTCTTGTTAGGTTCTGCTAAGGGAGCCTCTCTTCTATGCGAATGGATAGAGGAGACCAATTTCTTTTCCGAAATTTGCCCGAGTCATTGAACAGGAACGTTAGGTGAAGACGGTAGCCTGTAACATAGTTTAGATTAGTATAGACCATGTCGGCATAGCGCCCGGCACGTCCTTTTGTTACCAGACGTTAAATACATCATCATCATCATCATCATCACCTTGTCCTGTGCATGTATGGCGTATCGTAACCGCCGTAAGCCTGCGGGGCAGGCCCTGTTCTTGGTCATGCATGTTGGGTCGCAACACAGAGCTCTAGAAGAGCTATACGAGCTGGGCTTTACTTCCCTATGTTGTACTGCGTTACCCGTAGTATCCGTGGGGTAGCCGGTCTGAGCCTACTGCTCTGAGTCGAGGTCGAGGTGGGTGTAGGCATTAATAACGTTGTAATCAGGCTTCTGAGCCACCCGCTGGGCCCTGCTACCTGAGCTAGCCGGGTTAGGCTGGGTGGGTATGGGGGGTAGGGCAGGGTCGTCGTTAGAGACTTCTGCTTCAGCCTCATTCCTAACAAAATTACGGTCCATGAAGATGCAATTTTATTCCAACCTCGGCTTCTCAACAGACGTCGATTCGAATGCGAAGTCTCTACAACTAAGGCAACGGAAAGAATCAAGTGAGGGTGTCAATATGATGCTGAAGTAAGTATAATAGGCGTGAAAAATCGCCCAAGTATTCATCGAGAACATTCATCCATCTCATCGTTTCCATCAATACCTAAGTCTCTTAAGGTACCTCAATACTGTGTTCTCAATACCTACCAAGAACCCAAGGTCTTAGTTCAAGATGAAGGTTGCAGTTGTTCTCGCCTTTACTTTCCTGTAAGACCACATTCGCCTCTACACTATTACAACTCAATAACTGACATGATGGTTCAGCGCCCCCAATGCTGTTTCGGCTTGGATGTGCAACTGCCGTAACAGAGAGCAGCCTAACCTTAAGGTTGCTCTGAAGTTCTGTGGACCAGGCTTGGGTCACACCCGCTGTTGGAACCCGAAGACCAACGTACAAGCGGTAAGACGCCTCGATGTTTTGCCAGTTTCAGTGCAAGCTTGATGCAAGTACTGACGTGATAATAGTGTATCCTGAACAATCCCATCACTCAAGCCGATTGCGACGCTAAGTACGGAGGCAAGGGTGAATGGGTCGCTGAGTGTGAGCACTACACTGGTCCCTGCCCTCCCGGCATGACCCAGCAGTGAACCCTTCTTGTTGCACTAGGCACATGCTTTAGAACACCATTTATATCAACATTGAATATAGGGGTGATATCACATCTACTACAATACAGAATTGGACTTGAAATTAATGGCCAAATGTTCTCTGATTCGATGGACGTAGCGATTGCTTTATGTGAGCTCCAATAAGTCTTGACTCGCGCTTCACAACCTCTCCAGTAGTCCACGTTAGGGATATGAGTAGGGCATTTCCCGCTAGGAACTCACTGTGTACAAACCAAGGAACATGTCAGAAGCTAGCACAGACACGTTCGCGGGTCTGCATACGGTCCCGACGCATCATATGGAAACAGGAGCACAAGCCTTACACGGGTCTATGGGGGACGCGCCTGGAAGATTGCGACATTCCAAGGCTCTCTTGATTCATCTTCCGTAAGGATGACGAGAGTTAGCCTTCGGGGAGTCTTCTCCGGGGACTAGGGATTCGAGCAGCCTACGCAGCTGGACGGAGGGTTCCTCCCGGATGTTCCTTCGGAAAGGGAAAAGGGATGAAATCTGAACGAGAATCTAACCAAAGATATCACTGATCAGGCTAAGACTGACACCGGCAAAGCCTGCCTGCTTAGGGGCTAGGGTGCTTCGGAGTGTTTGATCCGGCATTTGTATGTGTTTTAGCCGCCTTGACATCGCTTGACCGATTGAAAAATTTGCACGATGGATTGCAAAGCGTTAAAAAACCTCGGCTTGGTGCCAAATTAAATGAGGGGTGAAGATAATCAGCAAATGCCAAACCCCTGTTGGGGTTTGACTGCAAATGTACTTCACCCATGAAAGAAGTGCCCCCTTTCCCCGTCGAGGGTTCAAGCATACAGGAGATTCGTTTTTCTTTCGGGACAGCTCGTCACTAAGGGTTGCCGTGGTATGACCGGTGGATGTGGTATGACGCTTCACTGCTGGATCAAACTCCCTACAGGGGTAGTCTTAAATTCAATGCCCAAAGTTTCATGTCTAAGAGCCTGCTTCCCTCCAGGCTATGGTTCTACGTAACAACCCAATTAAGCAAGAATACTTTACGGGGACGCACCTGCAAACCAAATACGTTAGAAGAGTGGCGATGGTTCCTTTTCTATCCCATCGAGTTCAGGGCTTTCAGGATCCCCAGCTCGAAGAGAATATATCCTCGATCATGCAGTGATTTCTCAAGTTAGCAACATTTTGTCCCCCCAGGCAACTTGGATAGTGTGCCAGCTTATCTTGACACCTGAGTGTGACCTCACAAACAGATTTTGAGTCATATTCCAACGGGAGACTGCCATGCAGCCGACGAAATGGTTTCCTCCCCTGACCGGCGTTTTTCCCAGTAGAACTGCAGCAAACTGGGAGCAGCCACTGACCCGTCATTTGGCTGTGTGACCCGGCCCCTGTATCCAGGCCAGACTCATGTAGCCCAGTTTTACTAACCATCTAAATGACTTTGAGGGTTTTTAATTATCGTGAGACTGACGGTACAATATCAAGAAAGACATCGAGTGACGATTGCGCGGACTCATACAACTCGTTAAGCGATACATCTCCACAATTTCTAGGACTATCAACTCTAAGTTGGGAGACACAGGCCGAAGTCATACTGAGAAAGGCGGCAAATACCTCTTCATACGTCTCGATACAATTATATTGTCGTGAGAACTGAAGCCATTCACTCGTCGTACTTGCCCTGCTGAGCAAATCATCAGACGATGTAGGCTCAACTGCAATTCACCGCCACGATGATGGCAACATCAAGAACTTCTTTAACACAATCGCTTTGTGTTTCAAGGCCTACTCTCTCCACAAATCGACTTATACAGCAACCGAAAAAGGACCTTCCTAGCCTTGCTCACCTCATCAGAATAAATTCGACTGACTCACAGATATGCCCTCACCACCACGCCACTTCCAAGATGTGTACAATCCACATCATCAAATGCCACGATTGCAACACCATTCAGTCAACATGGTGCCAATACTGCGCCTCTACTCCACCAAACCGCCTCTGCCATCGGGGGCAAACGAGTCGCATCACAACGTACCTCCTTCGAGGCCACTACGATCTATGTTTGACGAAGATGGGGACATACAATTCCCTCCGCCCCGTCGAGACCACGTCAACGGCGGTCCACAGGGCTATCAACAGGAAGAGTATGTCCGGACCTTCTAGTATGTTTCGCGTCGAGAGATGCGTCAACAGTTTAAGCATGAGATTGAAACGGTTGACATCTGACGCCAGAAGATTCTACTCGGGTCTAGAACACGGTCTATCGAACAGGGCCAAGACTCGATGGCAGGTTATGAAGCGGAAGATGAGCAGAGATCTAGAGCTTATCTCACAGAATCAAACACGTGGCTAGTGACTCTACACTATTTCATCGCCACTTACGTTTCTGAAGTGGCCTCGGGATCCCTGCGATGTGGCTCCGTGATGTTGGTACCTAATATCATTACCTTTCAGCCCCGGCCCTCGGCTCAGACTCTGTGGGCTGAGGCTGGGATCACCACTCACCGTCATATTGCAGTGAAATGTAGATGATACAAGACTTGTATAATGTACAAAGCGATATAGGTGTTACATGCTTCCGGGGTCTTGCTGTTACTCCAGGATTATACGCTTGATGCCGGCGAGGTGGCTCATAAACTCCGCCATGACTAACTCAACCTTCAAGTTTGAGGGGTGGCAAGCCATTCAACACAAGCACAGCAGTAATTAAAAAGAGTTTTCTGGATATAACTACTGGGTTCGTGAGGGCTCCAACATCCACTAGAAATGTCCAAGGTTTGGCCGACATCAGACGAAGACAGGCAATGCTTCCCATGAACGCCCAACATCGTTGGTTGACGTTGAAACAAACTTGGTGCTCCCCTCTTCCCCCTCTGATACAACAGGCATGGGTTGACAGTGTACCCCAAGGTGTACTGAGAATTACTCACGAGTTCCCTATCCACGCAGTGAAAGATGACTTTGTAAGTGCATGTGTACCTAAGGTACGGATTTATCCTGCCGTTTCGGACCGCTTCACCAGCCCCGCCCGCACCGTAAGACACGAGGAAACTCAGTGCCCCACCGGATCTCCAACGACCTCGAATCTTCGCGAATCTTGTCGAGGAGTCTAATAGCAACCCTCATTCTCCGTACAACGCAACAGAGAATGCGAGGAAACCGAAGTTTGTCACAGACGTCCCACCACGATATTAAGATAATCAAGGAAAGACAAACCTTGAAGCGACGATGTTTCGGCAGGCAAGGATGGGATACCATCAAACTCCACATCCATTAATATTAGGAAATTGGTTGGTTTTGCTGCAACTGTGACAGACGGATTCGAAAGAGAGCAGAACTGAGATTCCACGGGCTGACAATGGGCCCTCCACTAAGATGGGGAACGATCGCCGCTGACTGTCAGTTCCTACTCTTAGATATGTCGATCCTTGACGCGGGCACGCGGGCTTGCGTAAATTATCCATGTTTTGTGTGGCCAGAATGATGCGGCCACTAGTAATCCCACATGGCCGACTTGCGCGGCCTTAGTTTATGATCTGCGCTGGCGCAAAAAGTTGCCAGACCGGAGTCAGCTCCGACTCAGATATCACGGGAACTGCAAATCGGACTCCAAATGACCAAGACACAGTTCAGGGCGCGCGCAAGAACCGCCACGGGAGCCCCGTCTGGCATCAACAGGTGGAGGAGAATATGCCAAGACTCGCTGCCTGACAGCGCAGAGTCCGGATAGACAATTTAGATGCAACACAGTGTCGCATCGATCCAAATTGAGCATTTTTCAAAGCAGGCGACGTAAAGTCGTAGACGGCCCTAGTTGCCGACGTCAACCACCCATTACCGACGCTGCGGCAGGTTCCTGTCACGGACCCTGAAAAGCAATGGGCAAGGGATCGTTATGTTTTAAAGCTTTTGCACGACTCAAGAGGCGTCTCCACAGACAGCCATGCTCAGGGTGCATCAGAGTCAGGAATGGCGGGAGAGCTGGAATGATAAGAAAACTCGATCTCGTTGGGCGCCAACTGTGGCCGCCGAATCATTGCCGCAACGAACCTCCGAAATGCCACAGTGCCGGAAGGCAGGGTAGCAGGTGGCATTTAGTGTACCAAATATCAAGATGACTAGTGTAGAAAAATCGAAGAGGCGGAGGAACTCTCCAAAGAAGATGATGAATCAAGTCCGACGGTTGAAATGGCGTGGGCTGGTGGTTCTGATAGTCTGTGGAACACTGGAAATCAGCAAGCAAGAGCAGCATTGCAACAACATCTATCTGCCTGCCGCGAACCTCTGCGATGAATCCGCTCTGCATGCAGTATTGTCTCCAAGGTGTCCAACATGTATCCGGATGTATCCGCTCTCCTGGGACCGACGGAGAGCCTCCGGTGCCGGAAGAACATGATGATTCGTCGTTCGTTTCAGGACAACCCAAACCATTCAACATGATGATGTATTGCCCTTGCTGGATCCCTGCATGAGAAGGCCCAAGTAGGACAGTCGAATCTGCCAATCTGGTCGGAAGTGTCCGTCATCCGCCACGCTGTCGGCCAACGCCCCTCGTCCCCGCTTAATGACCAGGGGCCACAGCTCTGGACGGCGGGTTAAACCTTCGCGAATACGACTTTGTCGAGTTGAAGCAAGCACTCAGGCTTAAATCCTTCATCTAGCACACCTCGGCGCGAAGCCAGCCAGCTAGCTGTAAGTGTCTTGGATTCAAGAGCTGGTTCTACTCTTGATTTGCGCATAGGTAATTGCGCAATCAGACTATGATTTTCGGCTTATGCGGATTCGCGTGATAGACGGCGTGGCCTGTGCAGGACTTCTGCTTAGGCAGCGGCGCGATCCCTGGAAACCCGTCTTTTCGAAGGGATCGCCAGGCTAACGGGCCATCTTTGGTCCAACCATTGCGTCTGCGTGGCTGCATGGCTGCATGGCTCCAAGCTACCACATCTGCAGTAGAAAAAGCATCAGCCTCAATTTGGCGGGGGCCGAGTCAAGGTTAATCGCTGCGTCCGGTAGCTTCTAGCTCCATCCTGACGGGAGGCCCAGAGGGCATTCCCGTCCAGGGTCTCATCTTAGGGCGGGACGCGGCCAAATTGTTCGAAAGCACCAGAAACTTCAGGCACCCTGAGGTCTGCTGTCGCTAATGCACCGCCAAGTTCCGTGGAATCGTCTGTTGTCAGGACGTGGAGGACGGTGTCGTTGTGCCCAACTGACACAGGCTTCGTCATGTGAACCTGACAAGGATAAGGATTGTCTCTTTCGCGTTGTCCGACCCAACCGATCGTAAGTTGTCGTGAGATAGAGGCGAACCAGACAGTGATGCTCCGAGGTTTCGGAGAACCTAAAGATCAGTCCCGCGACTGAGGTAGAAGGGGATTTTTTTTTCTGCCCTCGTGGTCACGAGAATCCATGGGGCAATGGTGCGTTTTTGGTCACCCCCATTCCTGGTAGTGTCGATGACGTCTTGCGAACCGCTGTTTGGCTTGAGAGCGGCAGAGCCACGCGGGCGGCCCGGCCACGCATGGTTGTCCTACCCTTGCTGACGTGAAGTCTCTGGGCAGTGAACCACCACATCTTCCTCGGGACACCTCAGCATTGGGTACCAAAAGCTGCCGTGTTGCGACCGGAGAGAATAGTCCAGAGCCTGATGTAGATGCTAGACGTTGGGACGACCGGCACTCGGAGGCCGAGGACAAACAATGGCAGTTGTCGAGATCCGAGGAGCGAAGAGAGTAGACCGACAGGTAAATGGTTTAGCGCATATGAACCGGCCCGCCTGGTGTTGGTCGATGGGGAAAGCTTTTGGCAGCTGAGGGGGGCAAAGATGGATGGATGAAGTAAGTAAGCGCAAGGCTGGCACGCAAGAAGACGACGGGACGGGAGTGTGAAAGAGAGAAGAGGACAGATGGAAAGCGAGGTAAGGAAGGGTCAGGTACAGAAATACCTTGGGCCCATGAGGTGGGATGAAGGAATGAGAGCAGGAGCAACTGAGCCGGTGGAAAGTATCTGCTACATCTCGCCCAAAAGTGCATGCTGGACCCTTTTCTTCGTCTCTTCGTCTCTTCTTTTTTTTTTTCACTTTGGACCTTCCCTGAATGAACACAATAATTCTGCTCCGGTTGGAAGGCTTGACGGGGTCCCGAGGTATTCTGGGACCCAGGCACTTTCATTCTGAGGTGTTCCTTCCCTTCCATGTACGAGTAGTGTATCCATACAGGTATGTATTCGTAGACTTGTACCTCTCACCTCCCTCAGTGAAAGAGGGACGGCCACCAACCGTGGCTTCCACTCTCTCCCTCAAGGTGGAACTCTCTCGCTCCTCCCACAAGTTACAACTGGCGGCACAAGACCACTAAGGCAAGTGCACTGCACTCCAGTCTTCCACCTCAGTCCTTCCGTCCCAGAAAAAACAGAGGATAAGCGGGTCCTGTTCGGTAGTACCACGCAGTGCTCCATGCGGCCCCGTAAGCGCTGCCTTGCCGCTCGGGCCTATAACAGGGGTAAACGGAGCGATTGCTCCGGCAAGGCCCAGCTTGTTCTATGCCGTGAGTTGGAGATGTCCCCATTCGACTTTTTGCCCGCGCGCTCTCCCCTTCCTTTCGAGGTCTTCCCACCCATTCCCCCCATTGAAGGGGGCCCAGAGTTGTGGCTTTGCACCCTCCAATGTACCTTACCTGACCCGGACATGGGGCCTGACCTGGGGATGCAGCTGTGAGAAAAAAAGGTTTATGGCAGGCAAAGTGTACAGAGTACAGAGTACAGAGTACCTCTAACAAGAGAGGGGAATACCGTGGAAAAAAAGAACGGGATATGGAAACGCACCAAATCATATGCCCAACCAGACAAATCAATTTTGTCCAGTATGATTAGAACTGTGCTTCACTGTTGTCGCCTTATCCGCTCCATTCCGCCGCCGCCAAACTTGCCCTGCCCTTCTCATCTAAACCTTTCTTCCCCTTCCGCTCGCCCCTCGTTCCGTTGTCTTCTTCCCGCCCATCCCCCCTAGGTACAACGTACATCCTACACCACCTAAACTCTTCTTCCCGTCGAGTCCGTTGCGTAGTCGTACTGGCTCGCCTCTCCCGCGCCCCGGTTCAAAGACCCTGTCCGCACTGACCAACCAGAAGAGAACCCTTCGATATCCTCCGTCCGCAACGTCCGTCGTCGTCGAAAACGCTCCGGCCCAGCAAGGGGTCCTGGTGGAACCCATTGTGTGGCAATTCCTTCAAAACCTTGCTCTCCATTGGATGACCTGATCCAAGGTCGCGGGGCAGCCACAGCCGTTGTTTATATCAGCCACACCAAGGCCACCGGTTTGGCACGCTGTCCAACTGGCTTCGTGGTCCCTTCGCCTATTGTTCTCTCTGTCAGTCATTTCAATCCAGGATAATACTCTCATGTTGCCCTTTTTCAAACAAACTTCTTCCGAATCACTCGTCACACGCTGTCCGAGAGGCTCAACATCCTTTTCACTCGGTTTCATGTGTGTTGAGCACAAATCTGTTTGCCCAGTCTGTCGGAGACTATTCCTCGTCTATGTCGCCTTTTGTCACGCATATCATCCTCCTTTATTGGAGTGTCCATTTGGTGTTGTAGTACACCCAATGCAGATGCTCGACGGGCGATGTCCGAGTCCTGTTTGTCCAAATAGCCGCGTGGGGGGCTGCTTGGTCATTTAGGGAGAAACTTCGGAAAAGAAAGAGAGAAAACAAGAGCCGACTGTAAGTACCCTGAGACACAGAGTAAATTTTGGTAAATTTTTAATCGACTGACAATTTTACAGCTTCTGGCCGTTATTATCAACTTCCACCACCTGGTCGATGCCTTCGTACTGCGGAATTTCCAAATTGTATTTTTCAGCAATACCCGGCGATACGAATCTGCTCCCAAGGTTAGCCAACAAATTCCTCAAGCCTGGTAGGATCAGGGACTCAGGACATACCTTCCGCCGATGAAGTGCCGTCCTTTGAAATGCTTCACCAGTGGCTTTGGTGCTGTCAGGCTGACGAGGACTTCAGGTTGGAACGAACTTCCAGGGCCGGACGACGGCGGGCCATTCTCGATATCCCACGATGAAGGGGCGTCAACCGAAGTTACTGGCAACTTTGTTTCTTCGAGCGCCTTGATTACCGCGGGGAAAGGCTCCCGGACTTCTCCAGAAAAGCTAAATCCTGGCGTCGAAATGTCAGGCACGTGCACGGATTACGGTGTAGACAAGAGGGAAAGAACGAACCGAAGATGGCATCCACGATATGATCGGTAGACTTCACCGCTGTGTGGAAATCATCGACAAACGGAACGTCCAAATCCACCAACTGCTGCGCCAACCGCTGAGGAATCTTCAGTCAGCAAAGTTTCGAGTTTTGGCCGATCGACGGCAAGCCCCGCGGAGAACGAAGGGGTCATTTTCTATGGCAGCACCATATACACGCAAAGATGCTGCCGGTTTCTTTACTCCTTTCCTCGAGAGAAGAATCATAGAGTTGTGCATTTGCATAGCGTGGCGTGGGAGGAGAACAAAAGCATCATGAGCTCGGATGACGAAGAGTTCAAAGAAGAGGAGTCGCCGATAGATGGTATGTAATTGCAAGAGCATCCCCATGTACTATGCGCCGAACGACCCGATCGAGATAGACAAAAGCGAATGGCATCTTCACTCACCTGATACAAATCATTCTTGCTCCGCTTGGGATAGTAGATAGTTGGCTTGTAGCCATAGTGACGGAGGTGTCGGGCAGCCACGAGGCCATCGCCACCTGTGCAGGGATCCTGGTCAGATGCTTGGCGGTCGAGCCAACGGGATCTTCCAAGGGTACTAACCATTATTACCGGGGCCGCATGCAACGAGAATGTTCAATCCTCGAGATGGAGGGTGAACGCGATAAACTGCGTCAAGGTGTCAACCGAAAACCTCAGCAAGCATCGGCCTTTGCAGGAACTCACTTGCTTGTGAGACGGATAGCCCGGCAAGTTCCATGAGCTGGTCGATGGAGAAGGCACCAGTGCTCATGAGGTCCTTGTCCAAGGCCGCGGCCGCCTTTGCGCCGAGAGTCTGTTGGTGTCAGCGGGGGCCCCTGCTGTTACTACCTCGGACCACTCACTCTGAGGGACATGTTGAAGCTTTCTGGATACTTTTGCTTGAAGATTCGAGATGTTTGCGTGTGAGGCTTTAGGACGTTGTCTAAGTCTGTGAAGAATTCACGTGACGTTGGTGTGATGATTCGAGATGTACTGGGGAAGTCGGAAGGTGGGTGAAGATGGAAGGGACGTGCGACGGCCTGACATCACTCCGCATCGGAGTTTACCACACCGGTCAGTGACGAACCACACGACCGGACCGCAGGAACCACCGCCGGTTCGGCAGTCACCGAAAAGACCCACACAGTTCATACAGTGCTTACAAATGTACGCTTAGATGGTATATGCACTGTGTAGCATCATCTCCGTCGCCACAGGGAAGTCAAGTTTGAGACAAGATCTCTGCTTTTCTAAACTCATATCCCATCAACTGCTAAATGGTGTCGATACATAGGTACGTACTTTAATAGCGAATAATATAATAACCCGACCCTACTTCCCTTGAATTCGCCTATGAATAATTTCGAAATAGAGCAAAATCAGAAAAACACTGGAGACGGATGTAGCGACGCCATCTAGCAGTTGATAGGATACTGAGACTTTCACTACGAATTGATCTGATCCATACGACGTAGCTGATTGTTCTGTCGACTAGAACGGATATTGCTCGATAGGGTAATTGTGCCCCTCAAAATCCTTAAAGTCGACGTCTCTCACAGGATATCCCCCAAGATCGAGGACCGCCTCGACCCACCCAGTCTTGCTCTTGCCTCCCCACGTATGCTCAGCAAAAGCACGCATCATGTCGGTGCCATTCAGCAACGAGCTCGAGGTCCACAGCTTTCCGTCATGCGCCCAGCGAGTCTCAACCCAATCGACGACTGGAACATTCTTCTTCATGATACCGACCATCATTCTAGGGCAAGTTGCCGTCTTACCTGCCAGAATGCCGGCCTCGAGAAGCGGGAACATGCCGCCACAGATGGTCAAGAAGGCGCTGCACTGCTCGTAGACCTTGCGGATGAAGGCGATCTCAGCTTCGCTGGTCTTGTAGTCGCCGGAGTTATGGGCACCCATAAGGGCGATATCCAAGGGCGGGCACGACTCAAAGGAGTCCTGGATTGTAAGTATCAGTATCGGAAGAATTCTCTAGTGGAAGGAGGTGTCTCGCGCGACTTACAGTCGGCTGAATCTGAGCCCTGCTCTTCATTTGGGCCGGTTTGCCGTCCTCGGTGATCCAGTGTAGCTCGAACTCAAGGTTATCCTCCCACATTTCCTGGGGGAGGTTCAACATTTGTCGCGACGCCTTGTCGGCCCAGGCGAAGAATTCGAAAGGTGCAACATCGAGCATTTCGGTAACTCTGCGAACGTCTCAATACATCTGCTGGGACTTGGGAAGGAGGTCAGGATACTTACCCTTTCGTCAGTATGACGCCGGCATGGATCTTGCGGTTGGGCTCGCTGAGATTGAATTCCATGTTTGCGGGGTGATGAGCGATTGGAGAGGGTAGAAGGTTGGGGGTTATTGGAAACTGGTTATGTGTGAGGTCAGTGACTGTGACGAGGATGCCTGTGTTCTCTCCGAAATGTGAGGATCATGGAGGTGAAGTAGATTTCTTATAACCACTTACACGAACTGGCCCTCACGACAAATGCCATAGCGCAAGACCGACGGCTCTTTTCGTCCGTGCGGCCGGCCCGTACCGGAGTTGCTGCACGGCCGTTAGATCCGAGTGGGTCCGGAAGTTAAGTCTACTACCGGTCTCATTACCCCAACCAGACTCGAGGAACACGGACTGATTCTGATCTGACATCGAGCAATTGCTGTGAAAGTCTGGACTTGGTAACTGCCGAACTCCGAAAGGATCACAACCTCATATGAATGACCGCGGAAATTAGAAGCAACCAGGTCCTGCCGACGCTGAACGGAACTTTGAGACAAATACCCCAGGTGGTGCAGGTGGCTTGAAATTCCAACATGATCCTTATTCATGTCTCGGAGGGATAATTCTACCGCGAATTGGTTGAACACCTTGTTTCTAGCGCTCTCTAGCACCCTATACGAGCGACCATCTTCATCGTAGGTTCAAGTTCTTTCAGCTCGGATTGGAAACTCCCAATCGACTCCCTCGAACCACCCGCTGCCAACGCCCTCTCTTTGTCTTCGCTCGCCCTGGCTCCCAAGTGTTCTGTGGCCTTCTTCTTGTGGTGTTCCGTAATAGTGATGCAGACGATTATCGTCAATAACAGGAGACCCACGACGACGGCTACGATGACGGTAGCGGTGCTGTTGGCGGATGAACCTGAGCCCGCTGGCTTGACGCCATTTGTGTCCGATGTTGATGTCTGAGGATGGTGAGTCTCGAATAAGTGCCGTCAAAAAATCTTTGATGGGGGAAGTCCCTACATTTGAGCCTGCTGCAGGGTGCACGGAGGGGTGGTTGTGGTCTCGGGACATTTGGCCCGGTCCTGCGTAACGGCGTACTATTGAGCACGATTGTTTCTTGCCCAAGTTTTGATTGCTTGAATCTGTGAGAGATATTGAGATCTATGGCAGTTGAAACGACGAAAGGATCTGTGAGGTAATATGCTTTCAAAGTTGAGCATTGAGGTGCTGTCTACGGATGTTGAAGCATGGTTTCGGCTGGTCACATTTAAGAGAAAATTCATGGCCATAACTTTTGGCGCGGCTCTGCTGATGTCTTAGCGTAACAGGCCAGATCATGGATTCAATGGGTGCTGCGAAAATCATGCAGTCTTTCGTCAGATTTTGCTAAAGGGGCTCGAACCACGATATTGACCGCAGCCACAGCCGAAGTGAGCGGTCTTGCGGGCGTCAAGTGGAGGCATGCATCGGAGCAAGCGGTATCATCATATGGTTGATGAATACACGTTTAAGGGCCACGAGGGGCTTCAAACTCAACAAACCAGGCCTCTTGGCTCGTATTGCTTTGGGTCCTCGAGTCTCGACCATGGTGGGTAGTCGGGAGACAACGCCACTACGCTGCGGAAATCTGAGCGACATCTTGCTGGGCTAATGAGAGTAAGACCAGCTGGCATTGATGTTTCTCACTGCATGTTCGCTTCAATCAATGGCTGGCCCGTTTTTGGTTCCCCAAAACCTCTGGCCACTCGTTGTCGGCCGCTGAAATGAGGCTGCTTACTTGGTGAGACTGCATGACCACTTGGCGCAAAGCACTCGGAATGAGCCGGATTCGGGCTCGCCGAAGAAGCTTGGCTAAAGTTCGAAAATCATATGAATCCCACTCTCAAACTCGAACTACTCGTGATTACTGAGCTGTATTCGCATCTTCACGTTCGACAGCTGTTAAGGTCGCCGCCTTTCGCCATCATATGAGATGGACCAAAGATTTCTTTGATTAAAGGGCTCACGGCAATGCGTATCAGTTTTTATGCGAGCTCGATGATTTTGGTGGTCAAACACTATCAGAAGTCAGCGATTTTATAGATGCTCAAAACCTATGGTCAAGACAGATAAACGATTGATTGCATTAATGGTAAGGTTTACTGCCAAAGATGAGCTTATATGTGATACCAATAATCTCAGAAAATGAGCTGCAGGGTGTGCCCAGAGGTCGTCGAAGCTTTGTTCGTCTTTAACACGAAAAATATGTTTTGCTGGAATTCAGGGATTGGTAAGTGCTCGCTATCCCATCAACTGCTAGATAGCGTCAGTATAAGGTACGTACTTTAAGAAGAGGAATAACAAATAATTTAATAATCTGATCTTATTTCCTTTATATCCGCTTATAAATAATCTCGAAATAGAGTAAAATTAGAGAAAGACTAGAGATGGATATAGTGACGGATGTAGTGACGGATGTAGTGACGCCATCCAGCAGTCAATGGGATAGCAATTAGGATTACTGGAAAATAATTTAGAGAACTGCCAACAAGAAAAAAGAGGGTAGGCAAAGTGAGATGACGGCCTCTCCGTCGTTGAGTGTCGTGTTACGATACGCCTGGTGAGTAAGTATTCAAATCTGGATCCAGTGGCCCGGGTCGTCGTAGACGCCTCGGCCGTCAAGGTAGAGATTCTTCCCCGGCACGATAGATGGTATACACCACCTAGTGCGTATTCACACGAACCTTCCCTTATACCCCCCCTCAACTCCATTCCTGTCACCAACGGCAGCAGGCGCCTCACAGGCCTGTGAGGTCAGGTCAAACTGCCGTTTGGCGGGATGGTCACGGGCGAGCCTACTCAACTAGCTTAGCCTTCGCCAGGGTCAAGGTTCGAATCCCGGCATGTGCACCAGAGATGTAGCCCCCACCGGGGGGTGAACTCTTTTGATGTTGCTCTCTTTATTTTTTGTGCCTTTCTAATACTTGCCTGTGTAAGTCATGTTGGACGACATATGGTTCACCTGGCAAGACCGAATGGTAAAGCGCCTAGATATATAATTCCGGTGTTTAGGAAGGACCTGTCCGCGCCTAGTATGCTATGCTCCTGCCTTTCATCTTCACGAATACCCACGTGGAAGTCGCGGTGTGCTTTGATCACGAACGCCCATCACCATGTAATAGATTGCCGCTTTCTGTGTATATTGCAGATTATAACCAGGCTATCTGAAGCCTTGAAGCTTATATTTCCGGGCTTCAAGCCATTTATCACCCGTGCCTAGCCACATCTAAGTGCCAAGAAGCTGTGAATAGTGGCTTCACACCGAGCCTCACCGAGGACCAATGGCCCGTGCATTCCTCCCTGGTCGGTACGTACTCACTTGTTCTTGAGTTAGCGGGGCCATGGGTAAACAATCGAAGCTCGACTTTGTCCATCCCCTCCAAGCTAAACCTCCCAAAACAACCAATTCGACCATCGACGCCACTTCCAACAACACTCCCGTCGCCATACTACCCCCTCTGCAACTTTTCCTTCTCGTGACAGCGAGGCAGCGACCCTGATCTAATCGTACGGATCCCCAGCATCAAACCAACCCACCTCACCAACCATACTGCAACACAATCGGCCAAAACTAGGTGGTAAACAAAACCACCCCCACCAACAAGCCCCGACCACAACCACTACACACGTCAAACAACAACAATGTCGCAAAACGCAGCAACATACGCAGACTGCGTAGCCTCCCTCCGCACCTCCCTAACCTTTCTCCAAAACTCCGTATCCACCCTCGACACAGGCGTCTCCGACCTCCCCCGCCTCGCCTCCGTCCTCCGTCCCACCCGCCACTTCGAACTCATCCCCCAACCCACCCTCGCCGCCGCCGAGGCCTCGCTGCGCGACGAAATCGGCCCGCAAATCGCAAAACTCCTCGACCGCGCCGACGCGCAGATTGCGCGCCGCGAACGCCGCATCGAGACGCTGCAGGCGCGGTGTGAGCTCTTGCAGGGCCGGTTGGCTGCGCCGTCGGAGGAAAACGACGGATACGGGAAGAAGGCCAAGGGGAGGGGAGGTTTTGGTGGAAGTGGTGGGAAGAAGAAGGGGTTGAATGGGGAGAGCGCGCTGCGGGCTAGGGCTGTGAGGCAGAGGAGGGAGGGGTTGGAGTATAGTGTCGAGAGGCTCGAGTTGGAGGTCTTGACGAAGGAGAGGGAGTTGAGGAAGAGGCTGGACAAGGCTTGAAAGAAGCGTGTTTGCGGTTGAGACTGCTAGACAGCACCCTGGACTGGCGGTGTGAACATGACGCTTGGCTGCGAGTCACTCGATCGGTCACCGGCTAGGAGTGGTTGGGGAGGAGCGCGGATGGAGATTGTTATGATACCCTACGACGGATAACGAAGAAATCATCTGATCGATGCGCAACTTATTGGACGATGATGATACAGCACCAGCGATACCAACCTTCATTTTCACCCTGAAATGCCCGTATCACTGCGAGTTCCATCGTGGACTGAATTCATGTGGACTTCAGTCGTGGCTGTGTGGAAATAACTCACGGAACATTGGGCTTCTAGAGTCCACACGTAGATAAACTCATCTAATCACTCTCGAAGATGCCAGGACGAAGTGTGAATATATGCAAATGCCATTTGTAAAACAGCAAGGGAACACCAACATGCATGGGTATCCCACCTGCGAGCTACCATAGCTATCCGAATGACCGACCCGTTGCTCGTGAAAACCGCCCCAGAAGACACAACAAGAAAACACACCATCCCTCTGCTCGAGCGACAATGGCAACATACACTAGCAGTAATAGGGAGAAGGCCTACACACGATGGTGGGCGGATAGAAGTAGAAACAACAGGTCGAAGAAGAAAAAAGAGAAGCCGTTTCGGCGGATATACGTGCCGCCTGTGGCTCAAAAGAGGCAGCGATGGTTTTATCCCGGACAAGAAGACCTTAATGTACTCCAACAAGCATTTGAGCGCGAAACCATTCCATGTCCCATATGGTCATTTTTTGCTCCCATCTCCAACGGCGAAATGAAAATCATGAGCTCATTATAACAGGATCAGGTAGTTGCTTGGCGCGATACCCGTCTCGCCCGTCTCCTTGCGTGCCTGCCACCACCTTCCACTCACGTCGCTAACCTCCAGAATCTCGTGCTTTGAGAAGGAGATCTCGTTCGCGTCGTCGGGATTGGCCTCGTAACTATAGATGGCCTTCGCGCGGTAGGGGTATTCGGTGGGGGGCACCACTTCTTGGTCAAGACCAGGAGGCTTCGCGGCCGGTGGCGCCGCGTTGAACGTCGGGGCTACGCCGGAGTTACGAGTTTGTGTTGTAGGAATACCCTGAACGGGGGATGGGTTCTCGAAGCCATTGAGCTGCGCTGAGGTGTACATCTGGGGAGGCTGAACCGAGGTTGAGGTTTCGGGTCGGCCACCGCCGTACATCATCTGCCGGTTTCCGGACTCCTTCTGGAGCGCAAAGGAATCAAGGTAGGCGCGCGGCTTCGCTGAGGGGGCGGAGCCGAAGTAGAAGATCCAGACAATCTGTAGGCGCAATGTCAGCATTTGGCCCTCATTCAAGTGGCGGAGAACATACGGTGACCATGGCCATGAGAATGAAGCCAGCGCCAGCAGCTTGGCGAGCACCGTTGGAGGAGTAGATGAGGGAGTGGATAGTCAATGAGTTCAGGGCCAGAGCTGCACCCAGGTATCCCGTAAGGGCGACGTGGTAGGTTTGCGCTGTGTCGGAAGCGACAACGACGAAAACTCCTGCGATAAGGAAGAACATGTAGACGACGGTCCACCATGCGAATGGCGGGAAGGAGCCGGAGCTATTTGTGACCTGTGTTGTCGCGATGATGGAGCTGATGAAAGCGATTATCCATGCTAGCTAAAGGGGCTGTTAGTACAAGCATTGACAACAGAGCAACCGGACGAGAAGAGCCGGGGATTCGTAAGACGCTCTCGAATGTCGACGTACCATGGAGATGGAGACTGTAGCCAAGGCGAAGGGATCACCAATGATGTTCCCCAGATTAATGCCCTTCCTCCCGTACTGAACCCTTGATTGTTCCATTTTGCGCAATGATGGTGAATGCAGAGAGCCGTAGGATGGCATAGAGAATGATGTGCGGGTTCGTCGGGCGTATAGTTAATTGCCTCGGTGCAAATTTCGAGAGAAAGCCTCGAAAAATGTCACGGTTGCGAATGTGAGTCGAGCGACTAGAAGACGTCCACAAGTCGAGCAATCGAAGCGGACGGATTGTTCGGTAAAATGGGCGAAGCGGTGCCAATCCAACGGTGGGTACGTGATTCGAATGCCGCTAGGGGGTTGTCGTGGCTGGAATGCAAGACCTCTGGAGACTGGCGTGGAAAGGAGTGTGGTGGTTGGGCTGTCGGCCAAAATAGAAAAAGGGCGCTGGAGATGTTGTTGTGACGGGTGCGCTGTGTGCTGTTCAGTGCGCGAGGTAGCGTGTGCGCGGTATTGAGCTGAGATGAGCTGAGCGTTGGATTTGACGCGGCTAAGGTAGGCAGCGAAGTAGGGCGCTCGAATGAACGATGCGGCGGGTAAGAATTGTGATGTCGAAAGCGAGTCGATCGTTTCAGAGGGTTGTCCAGCAAGGAAGCCTCTTTTCTGGGAGAAGAAAAAGAGAATGATCGACTAGTCGGAATCTGTGAGCAATTCAAAGATGGGAGCGATGAAGCGAATCGAAGACGGCGATGAATTGCTGTCGATCGGGAGAAGAAAGGGAGAACCGAAGGTCCAGAATCGAAGGAGCGAGGAGGAATCGGAAGAAAAGGATGTATAGGATTAGAGAAAACAACAGTGGAAGACGAAATCGATGTCGAGTCGAAAGTCGAAGGAGAGACTGAAGGTGGGCTGCGTCGGGAGACGGACGACAGTTGTAGGAACAGGAACAGCAGGCTTGAGCCAAGGCTGGCGGTAGAGGAGAGAAGGGGTAGGCGTCGTTGGCGGTTGACGGCGTGAAATGAAGGGCAACGACTAGCAAGATCCCGAAGAGGAACTAGGCGGCGTGGATAGCGAGGCAGAAAAATGCCGCCGGACCAAGCAGACCAAGACCAGCCAGACCCAACTCACAGTGGTGCCGTGAGAAGAGACGGAGGCGCGAGTCTTGTGGCGTCGATTTTCGTCCTTGTTTGGCGTCTTTCTCTAGCACTTGTGTTCTCGGTCGCAACGGGTGAAGGTGGTGGTGTGCCTGTTGTTGGTACGGATACAGAGAGTATCTGTATACCTCTCTCTCTGTGTTTCTCAGGCTTGTAAGGGCTTGAGTTGAGAGAGAAAGGCTAGACTACGCTGAATTGCTCGTGGCACCCCCGGATCGCGTGTTGGTGTGCAAACCCGCGCCCCTATTTTTCTTGTGGTGCCTGTCGGGTGCCGTTGCGCCCCGGCGTAAGATGTGGGCTCGTTACTCGTTTGGTTTGGCGCTGCGGCTCGTGTCGTGTGTGCTTCTGCAACTGCGGCGGCGGAGGCGGCGGCGAATGTATTTGTTATTATTCTTCGGCTGACCCTCTTTCGCGCTGTGTTGTTGATTATCCAGTTCCTTTGACCCAGCGAACAGTCAGTTCCCAGTTCCTTGACTCTCTGGTTTGGTCAGGTGGTCGACAGCGGGCAGCAACGGGGGGGACCGTTTTTGTCGCAGAAAAGGGTTGAAAGGGATGAGAAGAATGGACGGTGGGGTGGGAAGAATGGAATTAAAAGAGGACAGGGCAGGCTGCGGCGTAAGAGTGGGAGACTGGCACTCTAACAGACAACCTGACTGAAGCGCAGATAAGATGCAAGGGTTGTTGCTGCAGGTTCTCAGGCTGTGCTGGCTGTGCCTGCGACTTCCTGGTCTGCTGGTGCGAATACTCGACGAGGGAGGAGGAGTAACTGGACGGTGGACCCAGAGTCAATTAGACGCAAAACGTGGACGTGGACCAACCTCAGAGACCCGGTAAAAGGTACCTACCAACTTCGTACGGATAGAAGGTGAGGTGGAGGCAGGAGAAGGAGGAGGAGGACCCAGACCCGGAACTCAGGGACACTGCGCGGGCAGGCGGCAGGTGAAGGGCGGGAAGCGAGACGAGGGGGGGGACGTATGTACTCCGTACCCATGTACTTACGGATACTTCTTGCTGCGAGATGGAAGGAGAACCTGAGAGGAGAGACGTGGAAGGAGTCAAGAACAGAAGTCACGGCATCCTGCGCTAATACTAAACGATTCGTCACTGCACTGCTTGAGCCCATTCAAAGGGCACGTGGGGGGCAACGGAAATCAATTACAGGCCCTCATCAAGTAATTGATGGCCGGTGCAGCAAATGTGCACCCGTTCGAGAACTGCCCGTTGCCAATGAAATCGACCGGGCAGCGCTGTATTGCAGGCGACACGATGCAGGCGCAGACATAATCGTACACTTTCTTTTGGGTACATCCTGGAAGGGGAATCTGAGCCAACCGAACTACACAAATGGTAAGGTAATGTGAATGCGGAGTAATCCCAAGGAAAGGAAGGCAGTCCTGGATGTCTGCTTCCTGCTGTCTGTTGCATCCCACTGTGTCAAGGCTTTTGTGTCGAAACTGTGCGGATGACTGCTTGGGTTCCTTCCATTCGGTACGGGGCGGCGAGGTAAGATAGGCACGTATCTCATGCCCCGTGCTTTTCCAGGCTTGACGGAAGGAACGAGTCCACCCATTTTGGTGGCCTGGCCAAGTTGAACATCGGGGAGAGGTACTTGTCCCAAAAGAGCCGTCTGATAGACTGGTACCTGCCCACCGTGCTCATCTTGGGGGGATCTCCCGCCAAATCCCCGGTTTCCTCTATCACATCCCCAGAAACCGTTGGTCCCTGCTTGTCCATACCAACTGCTGTCTGTTCCATTGTGGCCTGTCTCCTTGGGTTCTCTGTTCTGTCTCGCCCCCCCCCCCCTCCCCCCCCTTGTCTGAAAGTCGCGGCTAGCGGGTTTGAGATTTTGTTTTTGACTTTCCAGTGGCCTCTCGGGGTTCCTGCAAGCCATCCCACCAACAGCATTGGACAAGCCGGTGTAAATCGAGAAACCATTGGTCAATGAAGCCGCTTACCCCTGACGGAGGCCCCACTCCACTCGGATTCGAGGGACGTACCGCGGTACCTCACCTCAGCAGTTCCCTCCAATTTGGTCCAGCTCAGCCCTGACACTGCTTGCCTTACCTGAGCCTATCTATTCGTATACGGGAGGAGCGAAGATCTAGTCAGGTCTCGCGCACTTGCTACGGGTATCTCAACCGAAAATCACAGAGTACACCATCCATCGAGCAATATGCCAGCCAGAGTTGCTTAACGCGGCTTTGTCACGACTGCGTCTCTTCCACTGGTGTTTTGAGACCCTCCATCGCCACTACCGTGTCAATCGTCTGTCGTCTCTGACGCAGGGGCACCACACCACGGCATCACTACCCGCCAGCTTCTCGTTGTTTCATCACGACCAGTACAATGATGTACGGAGTCTCTACTGCAAGCGCGGACAGAGATCAGCGAGCGTCCACTCGATTTGGTAGGTAAGAGGAGCAAATTGGGTACGGAGTACTGCTACCAGCGATCAATACCATAGAGCCGAGTCTCCCGATCTCAGACACTTCGACGCCCAGCTCTTGGACCCTCACATGTCTTTCTTTTGTCTTCTCCGGGGGCAAGATGCCACCGACCGATGGTCCGGCTCGCCTCCGAGGCACACGCGCAGCAGCGCGCTACGGATCCAACCTTCACAGCAGTGACAGCACGGCTCCTGACAGCTGTCCGGATGGAACCTGATGATACCGTTCCGCGGTCAGAGCCGCCGTGATCGACTGGGTCAGACTCATCACTCAACCGACTGCATTCTCCTTAGACCCGTTTGACATGTAGGAACACGGGTGCTTGTCACCTTTTGCTTGCCCGCGCTTGACTCTCGAGTCTCTGAACCCGACAGCTGCCAGGCTACCTACATCTGCTCCTCTGCAGGCTGCAAGGCGCCTGTCCAACCAAGCTGCCGTCCAAAACCTTGTTCGGCAGCGGCCATTCGCGCGAAAGACGGTCATCCGTTGGCGTCTTTCGAGTTCTGAAACCACAGGAACCAAACAGAAGCTACTGCCACAAAGCTGTCTCGCAAGCGCGTAGTATCGACTATCGCGACCGAATCCGGATATGTCTGGATCTCAGAACGTGGCTTCGTCTAGTGACACCAGTCTTCTTCGTCGCCTTGTGAGCGCGCCTTCTCCACTTCGAATCGATGACAGATCTCTCCCAGAAGACGCATTAAAATTTTCGACAGTGTCCTACGATACGGCTTCTAGTCACACGCTTGTTGCACCATGGAGAAAACGTGCAAGCTTTCGGCCTAGGATAGCCGTTGCTGCCATGCAAACCGCACAGCCTGTCGCACGTCACTGACATCTTCTTGACTCGCATTCTCTTCTTTCGTCCCAACATCCGTCTTTTACTATGATGCGTTTGCGTTTCTGTGGGAACTCCGAAGATCCTGATGATTAACTACCGTTCAAACGGCCGGAAGGCTTTTTGGCTGAGCAACCGCATCTTGTCGAACGAAGCTGGTGTACATATCCGGCCTTCCATCTCAACCTAAGAATCCGTCTGACTAGAAACTGCGAGGCCTAGCATCGGCCTTGAGTCGGGTCGATATCGTCCACGATTTCGAATTTGAAATGCCGCTAACCAAGGATTCACACAATGTCCGGCCGGTCGACGGGTCTTTCTGTGGCCGTCCACTGTTGGCCCGGCTGCAATCTTGGTTCCCTTCGCAACACATCAATTGCCAATGACGCATCCGATGCTGCGCCTATGTCATGACAACTGCTAGGCAAAATTTCTTGACATGAATGTCTGAGAGAGGCTCAGTCTACTGCTTCTACCAAACGTGCGAATATTAGTTACGCAAGTGCTCCCGGAAGGGCAACGGACGGGCATACGGATGCTATCAAGGCCAAAGGAGCTGTCTAGATGAGCCGGGCCTCTCGATGAACTGGGCACACTGGCAAGATGCGGTGCGTGCAGAAAATCTCTTTTCCTTCATCTCTGATCATCAGTCGTTCATCGACGCGGCCCCATGGTGGACACCGTTCGAGCTTTGGAAGTGTTCATGCACCCGAAGGGTCCCGAGACTGTTCCTGATTCAAATTCCCTGGCATCCGCCCTATTTCCAAACTGGGATTCGCCAATTCCCCCATTTCCGTGTCGGCACTACGCCAAGTCTGGAACGAAATGATATCTCGATGTCAACCACGCGAGCGGGCGGCGTGAAGAGTGTCAGATCAAAGACAAATATGATAACGCATGATTCTTCGCTGCCTAACGGCCGGATTGCCAAAGACAAGATCGACGGTTTCAAACTTCGCGACTGAACGAAGAAAAAACAAAAACCAACTTCGACAGAGCTCGCGGTAGCAAATCGTCTGTTGCAACCGCACCGGTTGCTAAACCGTCTGTCGCACACTGTGTATCTTAACAATTTCTCCCACAGCCCCCCTCCTCCAGCCGGCATCCCTGAGGACAGCCCCTGCGTCTCTCATGAAGTCTGAACGACCACGCCTAAGTAGGTAAGTATTCAGCAAAGATAGCCAACCGCACCACCTTCAGGCGACTCTCGCTTCCAACCAGACTGGTTCCAGGGTTCTTCCCTTGAACATGCCGACACCTCAGTGGCTTTCGTTCTCTCGTGTGTGGCTTGACACGTCAGCTCCAGCAGTCGAAAAAAACAGGGAAACGCATCTGGTGACCCGGTAGTTTGGCTGACGCGGGGTATGAAGCTTTGCCATTTCCACTATTGGTCAATTCTCAACAACAGACTCCCGACGTGTCCATACCCCGATCTTTCGAGTCCTGTTTTCTGCCCTGCTATCTGCCAAGAGTCCTCACAGACAAATCCTCGGTAGTCGAGCTCAGATATCCATTTAGCCACCTCGGACGGACTCGAAGCTGTGCTGACACACGGGCAACTCACCTACTATCGTGAGGGGTTCTCAGCCGCTTGGTGCCATCACCTTTTAGTCTGTCATCCGTGCCCAGTGTTCACGGACGAGGCCCCCTGAAAGCTGCATCCCTGAAAGCTGCATTCGATAGCACCCGAGGAGCCAAGCTTTCCTGGTCTGGTAGATCAGGCTTCTTCCGATTCTAGCATCCAGTGTCACCTCAGCGCTCGGGCGGCCCCTCCAGCGAGATATGTACTAAGGTCGGTTAGATATGGACACAGGAAAAATGTCACGACACGATTCACGGAAAGTTTACAGTTGGTCTTCTCGTATTAATGCCCATTTGCCACTGGTCAGAACTACACGACTTTGGTAGAAGCAGATCCAGCAACTGACAAAGGCATCGCCCGAGCGTTTGCTGAAGTTACCCTCAAGTCTAATTCAGCCCTCTCTTCAACGTACAGAGTTTACCATGTCTGGCCACCAGTCCTGGGACAAAGTCCGACAAACCTGTTTCTGAAACGCGGAGAGGGGAGATCCCGCCACTGCTAGGCCAGCACTCTGTGAGTCTGCACTCTGCTCTCCCCGACCCAACCACTGAGCCTACGCAATCGGGACTTTGACCCAATCATGTTGCATTCTCCAGAGTAGCTTTCTGCGTCTGCATTGCGGTTAGGGCGGCCGAGACCAAGCTTTTCGGGGTCATCCGAGCACATGCTCGAGGTGATGTCTTCTGCAGGTCGGACCAGGAGCATCCCGTTGCGAAACTGCATAGTGAACAAAGCTTCCTATCTTTTTTGTCTTGCAGTCTTTGGACGAAGAAAGCTCGCCGCCGGAGGTGTACTATGAGCATGTGCCCGGCTTTCGAATTCTCACGTGATGGAGTCGTATTGCGGAGAGAATTGTGACTACTGCTGGCCCAGCTGGTGCTGCTGTCGTGGCCGTCGGGTGGCATTCAGACAAGGTGACTCTTTCGTTTCATGCAAGCCGGCAAATGGCCTGATCTCGGCCTTGGGTAGGTGGGCAGGTCGTACCAAGCGGTCCCAGGGCATAGGCAGCATTTTGAGGATATGCAGAACCCTGTACGAGTGAAAACCCACCGGCACACGTCTGGGTACGCCGATAGCCTTTTAGGCCATTGTTGAATGTTGATATGGAGTCACACCTCCGGGGTGGGGTATCAAAGGGCGGCCGCGGCCTCCTTCTCCCGTTCGGCTCTCCGGACCCGGCGCTCAACCATCTCCACCCGGCCCTCGACATCGGCGACGAAATCGGAGACGCCCAGGACGCCCTGCTGGTACCATGCCTGGAGGACATCCTCGCTCCGGGCGCGCAGCTCGGCCATCTCGGCTTCCTGAGCGATCTGCGTCGCTTCAATGCCGCGCAGTCTGGGCATGAGGGAGGCGAGGGCCGCGCTCTGCGATGATTCGGGGATGGGGCAGTCGTTTACGGAGGTCAGGGACGAGGCTGTTGCTGGGAAGGCGGCGGCGGAGGCGAGAACGGTTGCTTGGATTGCCTCTGGGGCGAGATGGATTGGCGGTTCCGAGGGCGGTGGGGGTTGGAAGAGGGTTGGGTGGAGGTTGTCTGCAGATGATTGGGTCAGTCGTGCTCGTGAGAGTTTGGTAGAGTGTTTGTTGGTGGACGTACAGATTTTCATCAATTCGCCGTATACGCGTATGCGGGAAAGGAGATGGTTGAATCGGCGCTCGAGATCTTCTAGGGTGTCTACTGCTGAGTCTGTTTGAGAGGAGTGTGAGGGAGCCGTTGGGCCGTAGAGGAGGTGTTCGATGCGCAGGAGACGCGATTCAAGAAGAGATATCGTCGAGAGTGTCGTCTTATCGAGGGATGTGTCCATGGTAATGGAGGATATCGCGCGTTGCGTCGCGTGTATGGTGTCGTCTGGATGTCAAGGAGGTCAATTCCACTGCGCTGCTAGTCGTCCGTCGTGCGTGGGGTTGGGTACGTTCAGCGCAAGATGTTACTGGTGAATGCCGGTGGTGAAAGAGTTCTCGTATTTGAAATGTGAGTCGAAACAAGCAAGCAATTCCCCGAGAGTTGATCGTCACAGTTGTGACTTAGCGTGGTAAGGCTGGGAGGTAAGGAAGGTGTTAAGTGGCTGAAGCTCTCCTCTTGAGATCTCGGGGTTGAGAGTCAGTGTGGCCAGCTGCCCGGGGAAGTGTGGCTTGTGACCGACCCACCGGACCAGAATTGTAAGACATTCCGATTAGATAAGGGAATTGCCGGTCGAGCCAGCCAATGGAATGAATTGGTCTCGGGCGCATTGAGACTCATTTCCGTCAATGTCTCTCTAATTACAAAGTCATTATTCTTCACATATCTTCGTCTTCTAACTATATTTGGTTTTCTTCGGGGAAGACGATGAAAGGGAGAAGCAAAAGCAACTTTTGTTCTACAGATCTTAGGTAAGTTGAGGCATATCAAAACCAACGACATCAAACGGTATGTGAGGGTTGCCTGTGGTCTCGTGCCCCAAAACTCCCGTCGCGACTCCACGCCGGCCCCTGCGCCAAGCACAGAGTGAGGGAAGTGTCAGCGGGTAAGCGGGCTGGGTGAACGCTAAGGTAAGGACCTGCTGGCATTCTGCTGCTTGGTGCAGTGGTGCCTTGCCTTGTTCTGCGCGGGCCGGCGTTGGCCGCTGACGGACATTTCGGAACGTGCCAATGCCTCGTGGCCCTGGCCAAGTTGCGTACGGGTACCGAAGGTCCATTGCGGTCTGGGCAATACGTAAGAATTGCTAAACTGCCAGATGCTTTGCCCCGTCAAGTTCCAGTCGCGGGTCTCCGGTTTTCTTACCTAAGAGCACCTGAAAAGTAATGCTGTGTAACAAGAATCAATGACATTGGACAGTTTCTGCTCGGCGGTAGCAAACACTCTCGTCAGTCGTCATTTACTTCCCTGACAAACTTCCACTTGCTGCTCCAACATCCACCAGTAACCACCACGCAAGACGCAAGGTACCACCACCTCACGACACCCTATGCCTGCTCATTTTACCCGCCCCGAGTCCCCCGACCAGGCCCTGTCATCCTGATACCACCTCACTTTCTGGAGCTGCCCGCCGCCTGTCCATAATTAATACCTTTAAACTTCTCGGTTATTCAGCGGGAACCCTCGGTCCTTCCTCTTGCTCCCTCTCTCTCTCTCTCTCTCTCAGTCTCTCTGCCGTTCAGTGTGTACTTTGTACCAGGGGGGGCTGAAGTGGTTTACGTCCTTTCCCGATTGTACACGTATACACCTTACCCACGCACCGGAGAGGGAAAAAGACCTGGCCATCGCATCGCACATTGTCGTGTGATCTATCCGTCTGTCCTGCGATTTCTGTCCTGCGACTTTGCGACCGAGACGACCTTCGACACCTTGGACGTGCCGTCGTGACTCGTTCGTCGCCGCCTTCAGAAAAAGGGCATTCAGAGATCGACAGACCAAAGGTGCTGGCCGGTATTGGCCACCCGTCCACCGTCCGTCCCAGTGCGCCCTTCCCAGCCCGGCTGGGGCGCCCCATTCAGCCAGGCGTCAGCCGCCGCAGAACCAGAACCTTGAATTACTCAGTCGCTACACCCCGAACCGAAGCCTGCGAGGTTTGTCCCAGCAGGAGCGACCACCTTTCCTCGATTGATTTCGAGAGATTCCTCCAAAATCACGTCACAGTTGCCCTGCGCAAACTCTCCGCCGGTCATTCGTCGCAACGTCACGCCTTTTCCCTACGCCTTCTCCGCCTTCTCCGCCTTGACTGGGAGTGTGTGTGGGTGGGTGCGCCGACTCGAACACCACTGACGAGTGACGACCGACCAGGTGCTGCAGCCGCAAGCCGTAACCGCAAATCGCAGTCGCATCCCAAACGCCGCGAAGCCGAGAAACGCCGCCTTTCTTTTCCCCCTTCTGATCAACGACGACCAGCTGCTTTCTTTCGACCTCTCTTGTTACTCTTACGCATTCGGCTTCTGCTCGATAATCATTGATAAACCAACTACACATCTCTCTCAAACTCACGATTTGTGACTTGTATTCTGTGACTTTGGGTCGCAATTGTGGACACTTCGTTCTACTTCCGCAATCCGGCAACTTCTTACGGACTCTTTTTTTTTTTTTTTTTTTTTTTTTTAGCTATTCTTATCAGACCTCCGCTTTTGCGATTGCGCTTGCGAACTATTACCAACCACTCGAACGAGAGAGCGCGCAGCGACGCATTCTGGCGACGACAGCGAACAGCGAACAACGACCAACAAACCGACGACCGACTGTCCAAGACGACGACGACACCGACGGCGATCAATAATTACGAAACGGGCGAGCAATACTATGACGAATTACTCTAGCATTACTGATGGGAACGCAAACTCAATTGCGTCTGGAAGCTCCGGCGAAATGTCACGGTATGCCGAACTCCCGATCCTCCCCGCAGAAGGCGCATGCAGCCAGATGATGGAAGAGAGCTCTGCTGACGTATGGAATACATCCTGCAGACAACGCCGAAGAAACGCCAAGGAGGGGGGAGGCCAGGCCTCGATGCTGAGTAGCGTCATCAACCTGCTCAATACAAGTACGTGTTGTCGCAGACTCCCACGAGATGGCACACGAGTGCGGGGCAAGAAGAAGAGCTGACGAATCGTGACTACAGTCGTTGGCGCGGGGACGTTGGCAATGCCATCAGTGGTATCACACATGGGCTGTATGCTTGGTGTGTTGATGATTGTGTGGTCTGGACTCACGGCCGCCTTTGGCCTGTATCTTCAGTCTCGCTGCGCACGCTACCTCGATCGAGGGACATCGTCCTTCTTCGCCATTTCCAAGATTACGTACCCGAACGCCGCCATCATCTTCGACACTGCCATTGCGATTAAGTGCTTCGGTGTCGGCGTTTCCTACATGATCATCATTGGCGACTTGATGCCAAAGGTTTTTATCGGCTTATTCGCGAGTGCCGTGGCGGAGAACCCGTATCTCGGCGAGAGGAACTTCTGGATTACTGCCTTCATGCTGGTCATTATCCCTCTCAGCTTTCTGAAGAAGCTCGACTCGCTCAAGTACACCAGCATCGTTGCTCTGGTCTCCATCGGCTACCTCGTCATTCTCGTCATCTATCACTTCTCGACGGACCGGCTCAAGGACATGAGCGAGATTCGAGTTGTTGAACCCGAAAGCGCTGTCGCATTCCTCAGCACGTTGCCCGTTGTTGTTTTCGCTTATACATGCCACCAGAACGTAAGTTGAATTTTGGTCAGTATTTGAACATTTTGCTCATTCAGTGAACAGATGTTTGCTATCTTGAATGAGATTAAGGACAACTCTCCTGGCAGCGTCATTGGAGTTGTTGGCACTAGCATCGGCACTGCTGCCTCGATTTACACTGTTGTCGCCATCACCGGGTACCTCACTTTCGGCAACGCTGTCAAGGGCAACATTGTCATGATGTGTAAGTCACTATGGGAGAGCAATTTGCCCGAGCCTTACTAACGCCTTCAGATTCTGCGACTGCCGCTTCGTATATCGGCCAGCTTGCTATAGTTGTGCTCGTCACCTTCTCCGTACCTCTGCAGGTTCATCCTTGCCGCGCCTCCGTCGATGCTATCCTCAAGTGGCGACCCAACCGTGCTTCAAACGCCAACGGCCGATCTAACTCTCCGGGCGGTCGTCCGCTGCTGCCTTCATCGGCTTCTGTACGCTCCGACCACGGATCTAGCTCTTCCATGGGCGAGACTCGATTCGCCATCTTGACGTCGGTCATTCTCGTTCTTTCCTATGTAACCGCTCTCTCAGTTCACAGTCTCGAGAGAGTCTTGGCCTACGTTGGAAGCACCGGCTCAACTAGCATTAGCTTCATTCTTCCAGGCCTGTTCTACTACAAGATTAGCGATCCTGATAGCATCCATCAGCAACGTCTTCACAAGGAGGACGACGACGCCGATGCTCCCGTTGACGAAGAGGATGCGGATCCTATGGCTACTAGCATCGCTAGTCTCGGTAGCATCGCTAGTCACGTTGCGGATCCTCGCCAGTGGAAGCGCAAGTGGCGTTGGGACCTCGAACACATTGAGCAAGACGCTCTCCGCAAGATGGCTCTGGCCCTCGCCATCTACGGCATATGTGTCATGGTGGTCTGTCTCTTTATGAACGTTGTGTTCCACGCATCTCACTAATTGCGACTACTTTTATCCTTCATGAAGATGAAGGTTAGAGGAAGATTTGTTTCATTGAGGCGATGATGCAGTTATATTTACTACACGGCCGCTTGGGATAGAGATACGGCGACGTCACAAAAGTCCCACGGGCAGCGTCGCGCATTTTCGGAGTTGGATGGCATGCTTCTCTTCTGATTCTTGGGGGGCTTCTTTTGTTTTCTTTGTGTAACCCTTACCAGCGTGGTGGCTGCATGTCAGGGGCGTTGGTTACGTCCAGCATTGGTCTTTTTCGTTTCTTTCATCAACGTTTAGTCTAGAATCAGTTCTACGACCGACATGGCCCATTGGCTTATAGTCACAGCGGCCTTTTGGCGACCTTTAAAGATAGCTTCAATTGGGAATGACATTTTGGTCTTTTTACAATCCTCTTATTGTACAACGCTTGTGATGTGACATGGTGCCGGATGACCCTGGCTTCGTCACTTCACTTTTCCTCGTCCTTGCCCGCGGGAGACTCAAGTCACGACCCTGACCTGTTCATGGCTTGCCCGTTGTTGTCTCTTTTCGTCTTAGTAGTACGATTCCCACCATCAGCTCCTTCCACCCTGCACGACAACGAATCTATTGCAGAAAAGAGCCAACTGCAACCCCTGCGATTCGCGCTGCGCTTTCGATGCTTTTGATACACAACACTGTCCCAGCCACTGAAGGCTGGACCACTCTCATTCCAACACAACTCCGTCCACGTCAAATTCTCCTACAAATCGCCGCCTTCGCCTATGATGATGCCGCCGGTGCCGGAGCCTTGGCCTTCGCCGGAGAAGCAGGCGTCCTGAGCGACTTTGCCGCCGTCGCCGTGTTGGGGGTGCCGTTTGGCCTGTACTTTGGCTCGAGGATGCCGACCATGGAGAGTAGGCGCCAGACTGTCTCTGTGGGCTGGGCGCCGACGCCGACCCAGTAGCGGGCGCGGAGGGAGTCGAGGCGGATGTCCTTGTGCGGCTTGGTTGTCGCGTCGTAGGGGTCTTGGCGGGGGACGGGATCGTAGGTGCCGATTACTTCGATTGGTTTGCTGTTGCGGGCGGTTCTGTGGGGTGAGGGTTAGCTTATGGTGTTTTTATATTCGAGGTTTGGGGTTTGTCATGATGTGTTGGGGTTCTGTTGTTGAGAAGCTTCGCTGTGCGGCGGTGAAAGGGTATAATATCCGTATAACACAGAGGCCGGTGTGCTTTGTTGGAGAAGGATCGGGGGGTAGTGATTTGAGATTGGAGGCGTACCTTGCTTGTGTGACGACGATGTTGTAGAAGGGCTGGTTGACGCGCCCGAAGCGGGCGAGGCGTATGCGAACGACCATGATTGGAGGTTTGTGTGGGGAGTTCGACGTCGAGGAGGATGTCAGAGAAGGCAGCTTCGTCGGGAGGTTCGGCGGGAAGTCGATTGAGGTGTCGCGGGTGTTTTGGCGTGTCGTGATCGCGGAGCTGGAGACAGCTTCGATGATGTATAGCAAGGTGATGGATGTGGTGTGAGGCTTTCGGTGGCCTTGCTTGTCTCCGGGGGAATTTTTGGTCGGTGGGGATGTTGTTCCGCTTCCGAGATTCTCTGGGCGCTAGTACCGGAACGGCAAGGCCGGGAGGAGATGGCTGTAACGGGGACCGGGGACCCGGGGCCCCTACCGATTCTAGCGGGTTTTTTAGTGATAGGAGCGGAAACCAACAAACAGAACCAACAAGCGGTGGAAGAGAGGGAAGCGGGGGCGAACTTGTCAGAGAGAGGGGGAATTCGGGGGGGAGAAGGGGGTTGGGGGGGGAACTTGCCTGGCTACATACATTGACTTTCCACTTGGTTCTCACTAGTTACGGCTCTTTCTAGTGCATCGACTAAATAAACTTTCCACGACTCGAGCCACCTACCCTACCTACGGTAGGAAACCCATTTGCAATGGCCGACGTACCGGCACCTCCCCCGCACCCAGCATCGGAGCCCGTTACAGAGCCGGCTGCCGAGACGGCGGTTCAACCGGCGACTCAACCGGCGACCCAGGCAGCCGCTTCTCCTGAAGCTGAGGGGGGAAGCACAGCCCCTGCACAAGAAACCGTCGCCAAAAGCGACTACGGGATGGACGCATCCTCACAGCTCACTGGCACAACGAACAATTCCCTGGCGTCCGTGATCCCAAGTATCTTTAACTATCGGTTCGAGAATGGCCGCAGTTACCACCGCCTCAGCGATGGCAGCTACCTCGTTCCCAACGACGAGGCTGAACAAGAGCGGCTCGACATTGCGAACCATCTCTGGCTCATTGCCTGGGACGGCAAATTCTGCCTGTGTCCCAAGAAAGAGGGCGCCAAGAGGGTTCTCGACCTCGGCACAGGCACGGGCTTGTGGTCCATCCTATACGCCGACGCGTACCAAGGAGCAGAGGTTCTAGGCGTGGACCTGAGCCCGATCCAACCCGAGTTCGTGCCACCAAACTGCTTCTTTGAGGTTGATGATCTGGAAAAGAATTGGACGTGGACGATCCCGTTTGACTTCATCTTTGCGCGCAACATGGCTGGCAGCTTCCAGGATTGGGCAAAGGTCATTGCGCAGGCGTTTAGAAATCTCGAGCCTGGCGGGTACTTTGAGGTCCACGATAACCTGTACCCCCTCGAGTGCGACGACGGCACCCTCAAGGAGGATTCGGCGCTGTTCAAGTGGTCAAAGTACCTCGTCGAGGCCACGGACAAGATTGGCCGCCCCATCACCATTGCCTCCAAGCTTGACAAGATGCTCGAGGAGGCCGGATTCGTCGATGTGGTGGTCACGAAGCAGGTCATGCCGGCGTCGCCTTGGGCCGAGGACGAAAAGTTGAGGAACCTGGGTCTGTGGACGTCGGCTTCGCTCCTCCTGGGCATTGAGGGCCTATGTCTCGCCCTCTTTACTCGCGTGCTGGATTGGGACACTAACGAGGTGCTTGCGTTTTGTGCAAGCGTCAGGAAAGATGCCAAAAACTTGGGCATCCATGCGTACTGGTACGGATACTCCATCTACGGACGGAAGCCGTTCCCCAAGGAAGGGGAAGAGGTACCGCAGAACTGAGAACTGACATGGAGATTTTGTTTTGGGGTTCGGCGGGTTTCCTGTTAGAAAGGCTGGTCCAGATGGTGACTGCCTCGTAATTTCCAAGCGTGCGTTTTTCGAACTGCATTATTTGATACTTTTACACTATTGCTCGTGCTTTGTCGTTCCAACGTCTATGCTTCGACCTTGCCTTTGGCTTCGCTACATTACATTTATTAGGACCAATACTCATGAGTGACCTCTAGTCTTCCGGAGCGTCGATACGCGTTCCTAGATTACGCTTTGCCTCTTGTCTGCGGCCTCTATTACACGAAGTGTGTGCTGGTAGTGTCCCCATAATCTACGCCCATCTAGTAGACTTCAACACAGCGTGAGATTGGTTTACGCACCGAGGATATCCATGGCTACATGGACTGTTAGCTTGCTGGTGGCTGGAGAAGTTGACGGACAAGCCAAGACAAGCTTCGGGGGGGTTGAGAACGGGCCGGTTGGACTACGTGCCGATGACAACCCTCGCAATGGTTTCCGTAGAGATGCACCAGAATCCTTCGAGGAACGTTGGCAACAAACTTCATGCCAAGGGCTTCAAAAACGTTAACGTTGAGTCAATGCTTCGACAGCGCTTCGCCGTAGACGTTGGCCGAGAAATTCGGAAGGAAACTCGCACCGTGATCCAACAGGGCTGCTGTACGAGAAGTCTCCTCCTGGACACATATCCAGTTCGTTTGATCGAACAGTTGGCGCGGAGCATTCGACTTTTTCCATATATGTCCTTACTTCTCGTCATGAATCTATGATCAACATCATTCTTTCACCTCCATCACCATCACAAATCACGATGGAACAACACTTACACTTCGTAGAAGGTCCAGATTCCACACCAGATATCTCATTTCAGTCCTCATTTGGTGAGAAGGATAATTTCTTTCCATATCAGCTCAGCGAGGAATGCGAGGATCTGGAGGCTTACGAGCCAGGTGTCTTCCATCCTGTGCATCTTGACGATGTGTTTGATGAGCGATACCGAGTCCGTCACAAACTCGGCTTTGGTGGCTTCTCGACTGCCTGGCTTGCTCGTGATTCCGTAGACCATTAATAGATTGCGCTGAAGATTGTTGTCGCCAGCGAATCATTAACGTACAGCACTCGCTCTGTGATTGCAGACCATCCATCGGTGATCGAGTCGGAGCTTTTCGGCACCGCAATTCGTCAGTTCTGGGTCGAAGGTCCCAATGGACGGCACCTTTGCCTCGTGTACTCTGTCCTAGGATCTGATCTCTCCAGGCTTTCCGAAGGCATATACACAAGCGTCAAGCCGGATCTCTGCAAGTCCATAATGCTCCAAGTAGCTTAGGCATTGACTGTGCTTCATTCACACGGACTTTGCCACGGTGGTATGTCACCACGGAATTATGTGTACTCCAAATTTTCGACATGTCATCAATAGACTTTACTGCTAGCAATATTACACTGTGTCTCACCGATGAGTTTCATATCTACACGGAAGAGAACATTACCCGACTATTTGGTCAACCACAAACTTCGCCCGTTCGTCGCTGCTCTGAAGGGCCAACTGAACCTCATGCACCCGAATATATAGTCGAAGCGCTGGACTGGCTGGCACCACCCTCCAAACTGCTCAGCAGTAGAATATGCATCATCGACTTTGATCAATCCTTCACCACAGAGTCCGCCCCGAGTAAGCTTGGAACGCCGGCAAAGTCCATCGCGCCTGAAGTCGCTGTAGCCGAGCAAGCCAGCCCGGCGTCGGATTTATGGGCTCTGGGCTGCGCGATCTTTTGAGTTCGTTCTGGAGACGACCTTTTCTTCACTATGATACAAATTGCTTCGCAGACATTCTCAGACAGATCGTCAAGATGATGGGCGACTACCCGAGAAGTGGAAAGAAACACGTTTCGACGAGGATAGTAACCATCTGAGGACAGCGAGACCGGCAAACCGTTTTAGACCTTAGAGGAGACCTGGCCTTTGAAAGAGAGGGTACACCAGATCCTTGACGAGCCCCCGAGCTTGTTCATAGATCTGGACAGAGCTCCACAGGACCCTGCCGAGGTTGACACCATGCCGCCGCAATTTGACAGTGGTAAGCCCCCATGAGCACCTTACCCGGAGGCGTACTCGGCAATGCTTTGGAAAACCACAGCCGTTTGTGTGAATGGGGGCTACTTTGTTGCTTACTCGGACGAAAGTGATGAAATGCTAAAGACGTTCCCACACATCACTCACATCGAAGCTTCACAATTGGTCGAAATGTTGCTGGAGATCTTTGGGTACAATCCGGACAGCCGGGCGAGTGCACGAGAGCTCACGAAATTTGCGCGGTTCGGGACTTCTGATCTGTCTCGGAAGCGAGAACGAATTCAGGTCTGTCAATAGATGTGACCTCGCAGCCGTGAATCATTAGCCACCAGCAAGAATATCCTTACGCATATTATTACGATTGTTCTCAGATCAAGAAAGAAGAGGCCGTTGGATCATGCTCATAGCCCGAGCCACAACATCACAGAACTGGACTTTCCAGACTTGTCGTGAAACTTAATAACCACATCTCTGACATACAAAGGGTGCTTAAATTCTCAACTTGGGACGTGAACAGCATAATCAGTCGGCTTAAGGCCTTGATATGAGAGCGTGGCAGTGTAGTCCGAATTTTGCAAGCAGCCAATCAGAACTTCGAACATTTGCAGGATTCAATCTCGTGACGTATGAACCGCCCCCTCTTTGCCTTACTTTTTTGCTTTAGTGAACACTCTGGTGTCGGCACCAAGCAACTACGCGGGAACAAAGCAGTCCACGGACGGGAACACTGATCAGATGGAAGATAGGATATCCAATGTCATGGCAAACTCATCAAGGTGACAAGTTTTGTAATTAAATGGCGGGAAAAGTATCGATGCTGACTTGACAGTTAGCATTAGGTGGCAAGCCGCACTTGAGACTCTGACAGTCAAAGAAAGACAACAATTTGACGATTTCAGATTAGACAAGTTGGAGATCCTTGATGAGGTTCTTGCTGCTGTTGTAGAGAAAAAGGCCGAGTCACTCAGAAAGCGTTGGAAGTTCACACGAAATGGCAAAACCTATGTCATCAAGGACTATCTGGAGAATATAGTCACCTGGGTCGATAAGTTCAAGCATATCGGAGACATCGCGATACAATACGATCCTGCACATGCAGCACTTCCCTGGGCCGTCGTCCGATTGTTTCCCCAGGCGACTGTCGACAATGTGAAAACTTTCGGCATTGTATGCGAGAACATGAGCCACATCGCAAACATCATCAAGCGCTCTGCCGTCCTCGAAGATCTGTATCTTGGCCGGTGCCCTACCCATCTCATCGTCAGAACGCTTGTCGCGGACGGCTCAATGGATCGGGCGAGTGGCTACTGAAACACCGCGAATTCATCCACTGGCGAGGTAGCAGTTATTCTTCGGTGTTTTGGCTGCATGGCATCCCGGGTTGCGGCAAGACTAAACTTTGCTCAATGGTGATTGATGCCATCAAATCCGCAGAGCCAATTGCGTATTTCTACTGCACTCGCGATTCCCGCGAGCTCCTGAGAGGGAAATGTTCCGCAATAACTCAGAGCCTTCTGAGGCAAACAGTCGCCTTGTGCCCGACAAACATGATTCCAGAGGCCGTGCGCATCGCATACAAAAACATGAAAGACGAAGGATTCGGGGAAAGAGATCTAACAGAAGTCGAATGTGGAGATATGTTAGTTGACGCTACGAAGACATTTCCTTCTCTGACAATTGTCATTAATGCTGTTGACGAGTGTGATGAAGATGAAAGAACTGCACTCATCCATCTTCTCAAACGCGTCAGGGACAAGTCAGAGAACCTTGTCAAGATATTCATTTCCAGCCGAGACGACATCGATATCATGACTTCGCTAGCTGATGCAGTTGACAAACGGATACGAGCTGATGACAACATAGATGATATCGGCCGGTTCGTTTATCATAAAGTGGGCGCACTCATGGATTTGAGAGACCTCAAGTACGGAATTAGGATGCAAGGGCTCCGTGAAGAAATCATCAACGTTTTGACTTCTAAAGCACAAGGAATGTGAGTTGAATATTCTTACGCCGCTGATGGCGCCTTCGGTTTCGCTCAGTCTTTTCTTAGGTTCAGATGGGTGGGTATCCAGCTCGAGACTCTGAAGTGGATAAAGTTGGATGAGGATTTGCGGACGCAATTCGGCCAACTGCCTGACAATCTCAACGACTCTTACCAGGAGATTTACGACAGAATCTCTTCAGCGGGCAAGAACGCCAAGCTCCTCTCTGATAGTGTATTTCAGTGGTTGATGTACGGCAAAGAAACGATCGAAGCGAGGCACTTCGCCGCCTTTGTCTCAACCGCAACGGGCGTCTCTCGATACCCCCTCAAACCAGACCAAATCAAAGATGTCTGTGCTAACCTCGTCAAAGTCGATGACTCTCAGGGTATTTTCCGATTTGTCCACCTATCGGTTCGCGAATTCTTCGAGCAACTCCATAGTCGCGGCAGCGACAGTTTCACCCCGGCAAACGGGCATGCAGCTTTGGCATACCACAGTCTCTCTTGTCTCAGCCTCTCGCTAGAACAGGAATTAGAGGGGTCAAAGTTGATTTCACCTGGAAATAGCTTTCAAAAACCTTACGTTGCCTATCTACCAACGAACGGCCCCATCAAAAGATACATCGGCCATTTTTGGCTTGAGCACTTTAAGATGGCCGATAGACTCCGGGCTGGAGGCCCCTTGGACTCCTTATTCAGAAGCTTCATAGAGCATCGCCGCCAAGGCTCTTCTCTGTACGAGATGTGGTGTGACATCGCGTCGTTCCGAGGCAGCATTGGGGAGCTTGAGCTTGAGCGGTGTTACTCCGCTAGCCGAAAACCGACTCACCCTATTTGGTTGGCATGCGCTTTTGACCTGGATAAAATCGTGGATATCTGCCGTGTCGACAAGCACTTTGATTTGGAGATGACAACGGGTGGCGAGTTGACACCGCTTCTTGAGGCTGTAAGGCTTGGAAGTCTGCGAACCCTTCGCAAATTGTGCTCCGCGGGGGCCAATACACGAGCCATTACATCAAGATATCAGAAAGATGCGCTGTGGTTTGCTACTCAAACGTTCATCTCAAGGTTGTTGGAGAGCTTGAGAAAATCTGCTCGGCACACAGCGCCGGATTTCCCTGCAGGCCTACGATGTCAGTCGATCGTTGCGAAGCGAACAGGTTTCAGTCTGAAGATGACATCATCTGTGCGAACGTACCCTTTGAGCCCGTCCATGTCGACTATCTTGCTCATGCCTGGACAATGGAAGACGTATTATCTACGCTCAAGTCTATAAGTCGGCGAGATCAGTGGCTGAACCGTACGCGGTTGCAAAGTGTATGTTGGAGAGTCTGGGCTCAATTGAGAAACCAAACAGAGCGAGCATCTCCCGAAACACTGAATTGGTAAGTCACAATTCTTGGCTCTGATAAATCCAGCCACTTATCAGTCCTCTAGGCTGAAGGATCACGAAGTCACCTGGCTTTAAGGCCCATTCTTCCCGTTCAAGTCGAATTTCCCCATGGGGCCGCGCCGTCCTCTCAGAATATTATCACCTGCACAAAACGGCGGCCCCTTAAGATCGGCGCTTAAGGTAAGGTCATTAGCAAGCATTCTAGGCTGTGAGGACGGAACCCTGCGCGACACTCAAAAGCATGTTCGATTCAGTGATGGAGTGGTGCAAGTTGAACCATCGAATCAGAGCGAGGACCCCCCACTCATCGTGTTCGACTCGGATCGAGAGACGAGTGATCCGCTGTACTATTCCAACCGTATTTTCGCACTTGTGGCTTAAGTCCTAGGTTGGATTGAATCGATAACATGATGCTTATAGACACGAGTGATAAGGATGAAGTGATGTGATGAGCGTGGGGATCTCTTCTCTTCCTCGGGAATAAAGTGTGTCCAAAGAGCGTACGTGGTTCGTGCTATAAATTGATCGGCCGCTTTCCGATCAAACTCGGAAATGATGTGACATAAGGTGATACCTACTTAATTCAAAAGGCGAAGTAGCAACTCCATCGTTGCTTCAAACCTGGCAATCTTTGCTAAACTTGATACTTCAGTAACAATACCATCTCCTACGACTTGAATTCGCCCTCCATTTGAATGCCTGAACCAAACGTTGTGAGTATGTTCAATTTCTTTTTGATTATTTCGGCACGAAAGAACCAGAAGTCCAAGTCTTTTATGGTGGCTTGCTTCCCGGAAGCTTTTGCGTGGAACGAGTAATTATTAATTGCCATTCTTGAATACCCAACGGTCTCTGATGAGTCCTCGCAGACGTGAGTAGGCGCATCCACTTTGCTCACTACCTTACTGTTACAACCCAACATGCATAACAAGGCCAGGGGGGCCGCCCCACAGGCCTGCGGCGGCTATCTACCTGATATACGCAGAGAATCCGGGAACTCAGGTGACTCCTCATGGAACGGAAGAACTATGGAACAAGTCACGTGACGATAAGGAAAGTGAGCACACGATAAGGTGATTACAGTGATCACCCAAAGTGAGCGCTCACCAGTATCCACTTAGTGATCACCAACGAACATGGTGACCAGGCAACAAAGGATATGTTCAGGATCAGGACTTGTATATAGGATGGACTCGAGCCGGGCTCTAGGACAGACTTCCCATAGCTTCTTCAGCAATTAACTTCGTATCAGGATTAACATCCGCTTTCAGCTACTACCTTGACAAGACTACGATTGATCACCGAAGCCTTACCTACCCTTACGATTGACAGACATAGTTTCCTTGAAACTATTCCACGACTACGATTACTGTTACCAGTTCCGCAGCCTCAACTTCTGCAAACTACCCCTACGACTAGCTGGCCGTAACACTTACCAGGAATGAGAGGTAAGTAGTTTCCCCTGTAATCCTCGAGCCACTATAAGTAGCGGTAATGGTACCGTCTATAGTTACTAGCTAAATAACTATTACTCAGTAATTAAGTTATCAGGAGTTTTAAGAGTTATTAATAGAATATATGAGTTACTTCCTATAAATTTAAATAACGGTAATATTAAGTAAAAATATACAATTAATAAGGGGTATAATATAAATTCAAATAATATGATTGTCTTCTTTAAACCCGTATAGTTACTCTATAACTAGTTATTATTTTCCTTAAAATTAACGTGGTTCATCAGTCAGCGACGAATATCAGTCAGCGACGAACTTTTTCCCATGCACGTAATGGTATTTACTATTGCACAACCACAACACATTGATGTTACAACCCAACATGCATAACAAGGCCAGGGGGCCCGCCCCACAGGCCTGCGGCGGCTATCTACCTGATATACGCAGAGAATCCGGGAACTCAGGTGACTCCTCATGGAACGGAAGAACTATGGAACAAGTCACGTGACGATAAGGAAAGTGAGCACACGATAAGGTGATCACAGTGATCACCCAAAGTGAGAGAACACATACCTCGAAAGGTACCCACTGTTAGTAATTGTTAAGGTTATAGAGGGCTACGGCCCACTGCACTATCATCTCTCAACATCAGCCCATACGAGCTGAATTCCACGACCATGGCGGTCTCCCTAGATGTAGGGCCATCGATCACGGTTCACGGGGACGCCGGTATATCTCGGCGGTCGGGACGAGTCCGGAAGCCGACTGCAAAGGTCAGAGTGGTTGAGCAGGTTAACCACCAGGATAACTCTGAGCTTAAAGACGAGATCAACAAGCTTTCGAATCTTGTCCAGGACCTCCTACGTCGGGACGCCGAGAGGGAACAGTTTTTGAAAGACTGTTTGACGAAGATCGAATCCTTGGAGAGAGAACTTCAGGAGGAGAAACAGCGTTCAAACCGGCATCAACGTGGTCTAGCAAGGTCTATGCACGCTATTGGCACAGGGCCTAGCGAGACTGACCTGAGTTCCCAGGGGCATCCCTCGCACACAACCCAGAACCAGCCGCCCCCAGTCCGTTCATACGCGGCGGCGGCGAGCCAGCCACTGTCCAGAAGACAGGATGAACCAACGTCAGCCAAACAAGGCGCAAAACAAGCTACAAACCGGGCGGCCTTAAAGGATCTACGCGTCTTCGCGCGTCTATCGCCTGAAAGCCCGCTTCGGAACGAGAAAGCTTACGATATATACATCTTCGTTCGGGAAAGGCTAAGTCCCAAGCCCGAGAAGCCCTCAAGGGGATCGACCATGTCAAGACAGGATTAGCACTCCTACCTTCGTCAATGGAAGGTGCAAAAGTCCTGCTAGAGAACAGAGAACAGATCGCTGCCCTTCTCCAAGCGCAAGCGATCGAGCAACGCGATACCTGGATCCGAGCCTATATCGCAAACGTCCCTTACACCAGGCATTGTCTGGTAACCAACACTGAGCTGGAAATCACGACCGAGGAGCTCCTTGAAGAGATCCAGGTCTCGACGAAACTCAAGCCTGAAAAAGCACACTTCTCTAGGAAGGACGAAGTCGAAAGGCTAGGCACGGTGACAGCCTGGTTCAAGGCGGAAGCCGTAAGGCAACTACCAAGACGCCTCCGTTTGATGGGGGCCAGCGTTTTTGTAAACCTGCAGTTCCCGAAGGAGAAGAGGTCTCCTCAATGTCTCCGCTGCGGCGGTTTTCACAACGAACGAACGTGCACCAGAAGGAAGAGATGCCTCAAGTGCAGCTCTCCTTCCCACACAACTGATCAACACCGGGCACCCTGCGGCGGCACTGAGGGTCACGATGGCTGCGACTGCCCCTTTAAATGCCCGTCGTGTAACGGGCCTCACGCCGCCTTCGATGCGACTTGCCCTATCCAACCCAAAGTGGTGAAGGGGGTAGTCCAGAGGAGGGATAAGGCTCAGCTACGGGCCATCCGAGCTGAGGGAGAAAGATTATGGAGAAATGCGACCCAGTAGTCGCATCGACATTCCCGTAAAGAAGAATAAGCGATGGACTGTACCCCGGCGAATAAGATATAAAAGAAGAATATAGCCCTCTAAAACCCTACAAATTATATAAGCGAATGTGGGTAGGCGGGCATCCGCCCACGAAACAGTACTGAACCTGGCTTACGTAGCCTAGATCGATATACTCTTAATATAAGAGCCGTCTATCTGTTCGGAGGAGAGGAGGCTTATAAGACACCACCTAGGTTTTGAGACTTTCGCCCTAGTAGATAACTAGACTAAAGACCGTCCAGGGTACTTACCTACCTCCGTAGAGGAACTGGGGTACGAGGCGTATAAACACGGCCTCTACCCGATCCATCTATAGACTGCTCTTTTTACGACTCCTCTTAAGAACGAAGGAGGTCCTTATAGTCATTAACGTATACAACGCCCCTCGTGGTCTCTGCGATCTGCCAGGCTCTCAGGAACATCCTAGCGGCCTGGCAACCCAAACCTGAGGATCGAGTACTGATTGCGGGGGATTTTAACTTACACCATTGGACGTGGCA